>NC_143135.1:86655227-86958257 GCF_059928025.1 Delphinapterus leucas | reverse complement strand
AACGGTCCTCTATCTAGTATTCTCTGCCTTTGACAGACCACATGTTTAACCAGGCCTTCTGAAAATTGGGCCCCTGGAGCCATACCAGCTTCCCCCATTTGCCATTACTTCCCTTCTCTTTGCTCTCAGTTTCCTCTAGCAGATGTCAACACATAGGTGTACAACCCTTTATCTGCAACCCTTGGGGTCACGTGGGTACTGGAATTCAGCATGTCTTAGACTTTGGAAAGGTAGATTATGCATTCCACATCTTACATACTTCCCTTAGTGTGGCTGGAGGAGCACCCTGTAATCAAGCACTTGCATGTTTCTTCAGGAAACACAGGACTACTCCTATGAATTGGGATGAATAATGACTACAAACAGTCTCATGTCTATTCAGTTCAAGTTTTGCCACCAAATGATATTGCTAGAATTTTATGAATAAAAAACTTTAGGAATGGAGGACCTGTGGTAGCTGCATTATTTAAAACTTGTTTTGCAAGATTGCCTTTTCACTGATTTTACTGGTTTTTCTCATTGCTTATAACAGAAACATTGTAACATGAAGTTAAACAGATTTCCATTGTCAGTTGCTTTGAGTGTTAATACTTTCCAGTTGGTCAGCAATGGAAACCCCAGATAACCCCAGATTTTTTTGTTGGGGGAGAATAAAACTAAAATAAATTAAACAAACAGACCTTTAGAGGCTGTTACCATTGAACCCTGGTGACTCAAGCTCAGAAAATGAAATAGCTGACTTAAACCTCGGGTGGGCCATTTCACCCATGGTCATCTTAGTAACTCTCTTCAGCCTTCAGATGTCTTTCCCTGCTCTAATTTTACGTTATTTAGTCTCCATAGTTGTATTAGCTGAATTTATGTTATATTGACCTTCCTCATATCTGTCAGGACATGGGGCTGGGGGTGTCGGGGGGGATGTGGGCATGTTGTGGAGACTGAACTGTTAAATATCATGTGACCTCGTTGTTTTCACAGGCTGGTGAGGCCCAAGAGAACTCTGAGTTATGTGTATCTATTTCCCTATTAGATTAGCTACTCTTTTTTTTTTTTTTTTTTTTTTTTGCGGTACGCGGGCCTCTCACTGTTGCGGCCTCTCCCGTTGCGGAGCACAGGCTCCGTACGCGCAGGCCCAGCGGCCATGGCTCACAGGCCCAGCCGCTCCGTGGCATGTGGGATACTCCCGGACTGGGGCACGAACCCGTGTCCCCTGCATTGGCAGGCAGACTCTCAACCACTGTGCCACCAGGAAAGCCCCTAGCTACTCTTTAAGAGCAGATTTTCTTCCCTATGTACCCCTTAGATCATGTGGTATAGTTCATGGGTGGTTTAAAAAATCCTATTGTTTTCTTAATAGTTGATAGTACAATTTCTTTTGGGAATAAGTGGTCTTAAAAGAAGACAATACCTTGGAGCATTTGGGTATGAAAAAATAGGCCCACTGTAGGATTCAGAGTGTGGGGCAGAACAAATGGAGGGTAGAATTACTTTGCATTAAAAAGAAAAAATGATGATGGTAGGAGGGGACAGAAAGGAGAGGGAATGGCTGAGCAACATAGAAAATCAGCCAAAAGACTCTCTAGAACAGAATGACTATTAATTCCAGTTGTGATGGGTCGGCAGTGCAAACCCCATCTATTTCTTAATTTCTCTAAACGTTTTGTAACATCTGCTACACAAAGGCTTTGTGTGCATAATTTTATTTGTGTGTGTGTGTGTATGTAAAACTAAGAAAGGTAGCTAAAAAACCCATGCAGTAATGAGCAAGTTGCAAGATACCAAGTGGAGAACAAGAAGTCAGCTGAAGCAGGAGACAGTCATGAGAACATAAGCCCCCCAGGAATGCACAGAAATCTTGGACAGGGATTTGGACTTTCAACATGAGGTATGCTGGAGACCAGTCTTGTCTAGATTTTAAGAGTCAATTTGACCCTGGATGTCATCTAAATTAAGTAATAAATGCTCTACAAAAGTTACAAATGACATTACAAAATGATAAACATTGGACTTAGTAGAATGTTACAATTATCTGTAAAATGCAAAGAGTCCTGGAGAAGAAATTAGAAGTCCTGGGTTTGAATTTTTTTTTTCTTCAACTCCCAGCATCTTTATTTTTCCTAGAATCTAGATATAATGAACTCTAGCAGGGCAGTTATTACTGTTTAAGCCTTACACTTTAGATTCTTTAAACTACTTCAAAATTTGTAAATCTGAGAATGCACATTCCAATAACCGCAAAACTAAAATTTGAGATTATACCAAAAAATTTACTCACTGTTTATGTGACTACACAAAATTTTGTGTGCAGCACATGGACATTAATATTGCAGAATTTGGCCTTTTTTTAAGTTGAAGTATAGTTGATTTACAATGTTGCAATTGTTTCAGGTGTACAGCAAAATGATTCAGTTATATGTATGCATACATATATCTATTCTTTTTCAGATTCTTTTCTATTATAGGTTATTGTAAGATATCGAATACAGTTTCCGGTCTTATACAGTAAATCCTTGTTGTTTATCTATTTTATCTATTGTAGTGTGTATCTGTTAATTCCAAACCCCTAATTTAACCCTACCCCTCCCCCTTCCCCTTTGGTAACCATAACTTTGTTTTCTATGTGTGTGAGTCTATTCTTGTTTTGTAAATAAGTTCATTTGTATCATTTTTTAAGATTCCACATATAAGTGATATCATATGATATTGGTCTTTGTCAGACTGACTTCACTTAGTATGATAACTTCTAGGTCCAGCCATGTTGCTGCAAATGTTAATATTTCATTCTTTTTAATGGCTGAGTAATATTCCATTGTATATATATATATGTGTATATATATATATATACCACATCTTCTTTATCCATTCATCTGTCAATGGGCATTTAGGTTCCTTATAAAACACCAAAAATAGATGATAGGAAATGCTTACTTAAATCTTTTACCTAAGTAGTACTATAGGAATTTACAGTCTTGAGCAAAAGAGGACACAGGTTTCTCATTAAACTTTATTTTAATGGGTCTCAAAATTCTGTGACAGATTTTTAGTCAAATTGTTTCTATTAAAAATTACTGATTTTTAAAACTTATAACTTAAAACTGCCATACGCACACAAAAACCAGTGGTCCACAACATATTTTCCTTTTTTTTCTGAAAGTTTTACGATGCATTATCATTAACCAGTCTTTTACTGTTAAACTTAAATGGCCAACAGAAACAAACAGTCCTGATAATGTTCTTCAACAACTGATTAAAACTGGGGTGTCAGGTATTAGGGATATTATTCACTTAGCCTTAGAAAGTTCTGGGTCATCCACTGCTTTGACGACACCCAAGACACGTCTGTCTCATGTCATAAACAGCAAAATGACCCTGAGGAGGATTGTCAGAAAAGCTTTCAAAATACATGGGCTTTCCAGCAACCAAATGAACCATGCCAGCATCACCAGCTTTACAGAATTGGGAACCATCTTCCAGCTTCTTCACAGAATAGCAGTCAACCTTCCTCTTTAGCCCAGCAAACTTGCAAGCAACATGAGCTATTTGACAATCCTGCACAAGTGCATGGCCAGCACTGATTTGGCCTGGATGGTACAGGATAATCACCTGAGCTGTGAAGCCATCTGTTTCCATTGGTAGGTCATTTATTTATTTATTTTTGGCTGCGCTGGGTCTTGGTCATTGCGTGCAGGCTTTCTCTAGTTGCAGAGAGTGGAGGCTACTCTTCATTACGGGCGCGGGCTTCTCATTGTGGTGGCTTCTCTTGTTGCGGAGTACGGGCACATGGGCTTCAGCAGTTGTGGCATGTGGGCTCAGTAGTTGTGGCACATGGGCTTAGTTGCTCCACGGCATGTGGGATCTTCCAGGACCAGGGATTGAACCCATGTCCCCTGCATTAGCAGGCAGATTCTTAACCACTGTGCCACCAGGGAAGTCCCTGGTGGGTCATTTTTGCTGTCATCAGCCACAGTGCCACAACAAACATCTCTGACAGACATGTTCTTGACATTGAGGCCCACCTTGTCCCAAGATAGAGCTTCACTCAAAGCTTTAGGATGCATTTCAACAGACTTGACTTCAGTTGTAATGGTGACTAGAGCAAAGGTGACCGTTATGCTGGGTTTGAGAACACCAGTCTCCACAGGGACAGTGCCAATACCGCCAATTTTGTAGACACCCTGGAGGAGCAGACGCAAGGGTTTGTCAGTTGGAAGACTTGGTGGCAGGATGCAATCCAGAGCTTCAAGCATTGTGGTTTCACTGGCATTGATTGCCATCTTTATGAGTGACTTTCCATCCTTTGAGTCAAAGCATGTTTGTACTTGGCTGCAGCATGTTGTCACCATTCCAACCAGAAACTGGCACAAGTGCCACTGTGTTGGAGTTGTAGCCAATTTTCTCAATGTAGGTGCTGACTTTCTTAATGATTTCCTTGTATCTCTTCTGGCTGCCAGGTGGCTCAGTGGAACCCATTTTAACACCAACAATTAGTTGTCTCACCCACAGTCTGTAAGCCAGAAGTGCATGCTCACAGGTCTGCTCATTCTTGGAGATCCCTGCTTCAACTTCACCAATGCCAGCAGCAGCAGCAGTCAGCGCAGCACAGTCAGCCTAGGGTATGCCTATAGGCATGTTTTGGGTAGTCTCTGTGTCCTGAGACATCAATGATACTACTTGCTGGTCTTGAATTTCTACAGGGGAATATCAGTGGTGATACCAAGCCCATGTTCAGCTTTCAGTTTGCCCAATACCCAGGCATACTTGAAGGAGTCCTTTCTCATATCAGCATCCTCATTCTCAAATTTTTTCTTTGGCTCTTTTGTTGATCCCACCACATTTGTAGACCAGATGGCCAGTGGTGGTAGACTTGCTCTAATCTATGTGTCTGGTGACAACAATATTGATATGAACCACTTTCTTTCCCATTTTGGCTTAGATTTAGTTGTGATACTTGTGATATGGTGGTAAATCTGTTGTGAAAAAGTAGGTTTGAATTCTGTGGCATTAAGTAATTATGTGACTTTGGGAAGATGCTTAATTACTCTGAGCTGCAGTTTTCTTACCTGTCAAAGGATAGAAGAAATTAATTATTGGTTCTCTTATCTGTAAAATGGCTCCAATGGTAACTAAGATGCCTTAGGAAGGAGCACAAAATTTGGAATCAGGAAAAATACACCTATGTTTGCATCCTGCTCCTGCCACTCTCTAGCTGTGTGACCTTCAGTTAGCTACTTAAATTCCTAAGCCTTGGTTTCTTCATCTATAAAGTAGTAATAATAACACCTATGCCTCAGATGGCTCTGAAAGGATTAAATATTTTAGCCTAGGTAGAGATGCTTGATAAATATTAGGCCCATCTCTTTCAGATTTAAGTTCAGTTTCTTCACTCAGTTTCCTTCTTCATGGCCTTGAAAGAGAAAAATTTCTGGCTCTGTTTTGCAGGGTGACCCAACTTCATACCAACTTACCTCTGTGGAGCAGAAAAGGAAATAATGTTAATTCATCTTTACATTTGCCAATTATATGGAATTTAACAGCAATATTCAAATCCGTACGCTGCTATGGTTAATGGTATAATGTACTAAGTATTAACCGAGAAAGCTCTATTTAAGAATGGCATCCAGAGAGGTGGTAAATTTTGCCTACAGATTCTTTCACTACTATGTAGCTTCTATATCTACTGTAAAGATAATACTTTCCCAGTGTCAATTTGAAGTCCCAGTCTCTTTGTATTAATAATCCTGGAAGACACAGTGGTAGTGGAACTCTTGCTCACTTTTTTTTCCCCTGGGAATAATTGGAGGCTGTAGCCATCACCCACCTCACTCCTAACCCCAATAAGCTAGGAGTAACTCCATTTAGGTTTATAGCAAAAGGCAGCCCACAGCAAAGAAGGTATGAAACCCTCAGTTTTCCTATGCAAATGGGAAGTCCATTTCTTGATCTGGATCTTGTCCTAATGTTTCTTCTCACTAAATACCCAGCCATGATAAGGATGCCTTGGACAGGACTTTATCTCACTAAATACTGCCTTTGCAGTATTGTTGAAGAACAGCAAGAGCAAGGGCACAAGTCTGTCTGTCTTACTTCTGTCCATATTTCTTGGGTGCCTACACTTTCTGTCTCCCTAGGTTCCTAGTATCATGAAAGGGGAAAGGGAGCTCTTCCCAGTACCTAAGAAGTGTTGATGGGCTACTTTATCTGTCCTAAATCTTGTATTTCCTATTGGCCTTATGACATATCCATTTCACCCACAGTATGTATCTGAGCTTTACCTACAAAAGAAAGTTAGATTTAGGGGAGGGGGTCTGAGAATGGGTGGAAAGCGATGTACAAATATATTATTCTTAATTTTGGTTCACATTTTCAACTGTTATCTTAATGGGATGAGTATATACTGCATTGATCCAATGGCTTTATAATCACTCTTAGGTTGAAATGATAGTGCTAAGCTGATTAAGAATTTCCAAATGAATGTTGCATTTCAAAAGATGCTCTTCTAGGCTTTGTGTTAATATGTGTTGCCTATATTTCTGACCTAATATTTCTCTTTATTTGTATGGCCTGTAATCTTTCTGTGATAAGTATTAACGATTCTAAATTCTAAATTCCTAAAAGAAATGAGCAGATTATGAAAGTTTCTCTACCATGTTGTCATTAGGATGCTAATGGAGTACAAAGATAGCTGGTGCTGATTCAATTTATTTTGCCCTGGAAATACACAATGCCCTAAATTATAAATATACCTTAAACTGAGAGGTTCAGTGCTTCAGTGTAGATATAACATCAACACTATGTCTTAGATTTTTTTAAAAACATCTTTATTGGAGTATAATTGCTTTAAAATGGTGTCTTAGTCTCTGCTTTATAACAAAGTGAATCAGCTATATATATATATATATATATATATATATATATATATATATATATCCCCATCTCCTCCCTCTTGCGTCTCCCTCCCACCCTCCCTATCCCACCCCTCTAGGTGGTCACAAAGCACCAAGCTGATCTCCCTGGGCTATGTGGCTGCTTCCCACTAGCTATCTATTTTACATTTGATAGTGTTTATATGTCCATGCCACTCTCTCACTTCGTCCCAGCTTACCCTTCCCCCTCCCCGTGTCCTCAAACCCATTCTCTACGTCTGTGTCTTTATTCCTGTCCTGCCCCTAGGTTTGTCAGAACCTTTTTTTTTTTTAGATTCCTTATATGTGTTAGCATACAGTATTTGTTTTTTTTTCTTTCTGACTTACTTCACTCTGTATGACAGACTCTAGGTCCATCCATCTCACTACAAATAACTCAATTTCGTTTCTTTTTATGGCTGAATAATATTCCATTGTACATATGTGCCACATCTTCTTTATCTGTTCATCTGTCAATGGACACTTAGTTTGCTTCCATGTCCTGGCTATTGTAAAGCTGCATTGAACATTGTGGTCCAACACTTTTTTTTTTTTTAAACATCTTTATTAGAGTATAATTGCTTTACAATGGTGTGTTAGTTTCTGCTTTATAACAAAGTGAATCAGTTATACATATACATATGTTCCCATATCTCTTCCCTCTTGCATCTTGCTCCCTTCCACCCTCCCTATCCCATGCCTCTAGGTGGTCACAAACCACCAAGCTGATCTCCCTGTGCTATGCGGCTGCTTCCCACTAGCTATCTATTTTATGTTTGGCAGTGTATATATGTCCATGCCACTCTCTCACTTTGTCACAGCTTATCCTTCCCCCTCCCCATATCCTCAAGTCCATTCTCTAGTAGGTCTGTGTCTTTATTCCCATCTTACCCCTAGGTTCTTCATGACCTATTTTTTTTTCTTAGATTCCATATATATGTGTTAGCATACGGTATTTGTTTTTCTCTTTCTGACTTACTTCGCTCTGTATGACAGATTCTAGGTCCATCCACCTCACTACAAATAACTCAATTTCGTTTCTTTTTATGGCTGAGTAATATTCCATTGTATACATGTGCCACATCTTCTTTATCCATTCATCTGTTGATGAACACTTAGGTTGCTTCCATCTCCTGGCTCTTGTAAATAGAGCTGCAATGAACATTTTGGTACATGACTCTTTTTGAATTATGGTTTTCTCAGGGTATATGCCCAGTAGTGGGATTGCTGGGTCATATGGTAGTTCTATTTGTAGTTTTTTAAGGAACCTCCATACTGTTCTCCATAGTGGTTGTACCAATTTACATTCCCACCAGAAGTGCAAGAGTGTTCCCTTTCCTCCACACCCTCTCTAGCATTTATTGTTTCTAGATTTTTTGATGATGGTCATTCTGACTGGATTGAGATGATATCTCATTGTAGTTCTGATTTGCATTTCTCTAATGATTAATGATGTTGAGCATTCTTTCATGTGTTTTTTTGCAATCTGTATATCTTCTTTGGAGAAATGTCTATTTAGGTCTTCTGTCCATTTTTGGATTGGGTTGTTTGTTTTTTTGTTATTGAGCTGCATGAGCTGCTTGTAAATTTTGGAGATTAATCCTTTGTCAGTTGCTTCATTTGCAAATACTTTCTCCCATTTTGAGGGTTGTCTTATGGTCTTGTTTATGGTTTCCTTTGTTGTGCAAAAGCTTTGAAGTTTCATTAGGTCCCATTTTTTAATTTTTGTTTTTATTTCTATTTCTCTAGGAGGTGGGTCAAAAAGGGTCTTGTTGTGATTTATGTCATAGAGTGTTCTGCCTATGTTTTCCTCTAAGAGTGTTATAGTGTCTGGCCTTACATTTAGGTCTTTAACCCATTGGGAGTTTATTTCTATGTATGGTGTTAGGGAGTGTTCTAATTTCATTCTTTTACATCTAGCTGTCCAGTTATCACAGCACCACTTATTGAAGAGGCAGTCTTTTCTCCATTGTATATTCTTGCCTCCTTTATCAAAGATAAGGTGACAGTGTGTGCATGGGTTTATCTCTGGGCTTTCTATCCTGTTCCATTGATCTATATTTCTGGTTTTGTGCCAGTACTATACTGTCTTGATTACTATAGCTTTGTAGTACAGTCTGAAGTCTGGGAGCCTGATTCCTTCAGCTCCATATTACTTTCTCAAGATTGCTTTGGCTATTAGGGGTCTTTTGTGTTTCCATACAAATTGTGAAATTTTTTGTTTTTGTTCTGTGAAAAATGCCATTGGTAGTTTGATAGGGATTGCATTGAATCTGTGGATTGCTTTGGGTAGTATAGTCATTTTCACAATGTTCATTCTTCCATCCAAGAACATGGTATATCTCTCCATCTGTTTGTATCATCTTTAATTTCTTTCATCAGTGTCTTATAGTTTTCTGCAAACAGGTCTTTTGTCTCCTTAGGTTTGTTTATTCCTAGGTATTTTATTCCTTTTTTGCCATGGTAAATGGTTTCTCCTTTAGATTTTTCATCATTAGTGTATAGGAATGCAAGAGATTTTGTGCATTAATTTTGTATCCTGCTACTTTACCAAATTCATTGGTAAATTCATTGATTAGCTGTAGTAGTTTTCTGGTAGCATCCTTAGGATTCTCTATGTATAGTATCATGTCATTTGCAAACAATGACAGCTTTACTTCTTTTCTGATTTGGATTCCTTTTATTTCTTTTTCTTCTCTGATTGCTGTGGCTAAAACTTCCAAAACAATGTTGAATAATAGTGGTGAGAGTGGACAACCTTGCATTGTTCCTGATCTTAGAAGAAATGGTTTACCTTTTTCACCATTGAGAACGATGTTGGCTGTGGGTTTGTCATATATGGCCTTAATTATGTTTAGGTAAGTTCCCTCTATGCTGACTTTCTGGAGGGTTTTTATCCTAAATGGGTGTTGAATTTTGTTAAAAGATTTTTCTGCATCTATTGAGATGATTATATGGTTTTTATTCTACAATTTGTTATTATGGTTTATCTCCTTGATTGATGTGTATATTGAAGAATCCTTGCATTCCTGGGATAAACCTAACTTGATAATAGTGTATGATCCTTTTAATGTGCTGCTGGATTATGTTTGCTAGCATTTTGTTGAGGATATTTGCATCTATGTTCATCAGTGATATTGGCCTGTAGTTGTCTTTCTTTGTGACATCTTTGTCTGGCTTTGGTATCAGGGTGATGGTGACGGTATAGAATGAGTTTGGGAGTGTTACTCTCTCTGCTATATTTTGGAGGAGTTTGAGAAGGTAGATGTTAGCCCTTCTCTATATGTTTGATAGAATTCACCTGTGAAGCAACCTGGTCTTGGACTTTTGTTTGTTGGAAGATTTTTAATCACAGTTTCAATTTCAGTGCTTGTGATTGGTCTGTTTATATTTTCTATTTCTTCCTGGTTCAGTCTTGGAGTGTTGTGATTTTCTAAGAATGTGTCAATTTCTTCCAGGGTGTCCATTTTATTGGCTCAGAGTTGCTTGTAGTAATCTCTCATGATCCTTTGTATTTCTGCAGTGTCAGTAGTTACTTCTCCTTTTTCATTTCAAATTCTATTGATGCGAGTCTTCTCCCTTTTTTTCTTGATGAATCTAGTTAATTGTTTATCAATTTTGTTTATCTTCTCAAAGAACCATCTTTTAGTTTTATTAATCTTTGTTATTCTTTCCTTCATTTCTCTTTCATTTATTTCTGATTTGATCTTTATTATTTCTTCTGCTAACTTTGGGGTATTTTTGTTCTTCTTTCTCTAATTGTTTTAGCTGTAAGGTTAGGTTGTTTATTTGAGATGTTTCCTGTTTCTTGAGGTAGGATTGTGTTGTTATAAAATTCCCTCTTAGAACTGCTTTTGCTGTATCCCATAGATTTTGAATCATAATAGTTTCATTGTCATTTGTTTCTATGTATTTTTAAATTTCCTCTTTGATTTCTTCTGTGATCTCTCGGTTTTTTAGTAGTGTATCATTTAGTCTCCATGTGTTTGAAATTTTTACAGATTTTTTCTATAATTGAAATGTAGTCTCATAGCATTGTGGTTAGAAAGATACTTGATACGATTTCAAATTTCTTAAATTTACCAAGGCTTGACTTGTGACCCAAGATATGATCCGTCCTGGAGAATGTTCCATGAGCACTTGAGAATAATGTGTATTCTGTTGTTTTTGGATGGAATGTCCTATAAATATCAATTAAGTCCATCTTGTTTAATGTATCATTTAAAGCTTGTGTTTCCTTATTTATTTTCATTTTGGAAGATCTGTCCATTGGTGAAAGTGGGGTGTTAAAGTCCCCTACTATGATTGTGTTACTGTTGATTTCCCTTTTTATGGCTGTTAGTGTTTGCCTTAGATATTGAGGTGCTCCTCTGTCAGGGGCATAAATACTAACAATTGTTATATCTTCTTCTTGGATTGATCCCTTGATCATTATGTAGTGTCCTTCTTTGTCTCTTGTAATAGTCTTTATTTTAAAGTCTATTTTGTCTGATATGAGAATTGCTACTCCAGCTTTCTTTTGATTTCAATTTGCATGGAATATCTTTTTCCATCTCCTCACTTTCAGTCTGTATGTGTCCCTAGGTCTGATGTGGGTCTGTTGTAGACAGCCTATATATGGGTCTTGTTTTTTTTATCCATTCGGTCAGTCTGTGTCTTTTGGTTGGAGCATTTAATCCATTTACATTTAAGGTAGTTATCAATTTGTTTGTTCCTATTACCATTTTCTTAATTATTTTGTGTTTGTTACTGTAGGTCTTTTCCTTCTTTTGTGTTTCCTGACTAGAGAAGTTCCTTTAGCATTTGTTGTAAAAAGCCGGTTTGGTGGTGCTGAATTCTCTTAGCTTTTGCTTTGTCTGTAAAGGTTTTAATTTCTCTGTTGAATCTGAATGACATCCTTGCTGGGTAGAGTAACTTTGGTTGTCGGTATTTCCCTTTCATCATTTTAAATATGTCCTGCCACTCCCTTCTGACCTGCAGAGTGTCTGCTGAAAGATCAGCTGTTAAGAGAATTCCCTTGTGTGTTATTTGTTGTTTTTGCCTTGCTTCTTTTAAAATTTTTCTTTGTATGTAATTTTTGGTAGTTTTATTAATATGTGTCTTGGCATGTTTCTCCTTGGATTTATCCTGTATGGTACTCTGTGTGCTTCCTGGACTCGATTAACTATTTCCTTTCCCATATTAGGGAAGTTTTCAACTATCGTCTCTTCAAATATTTTCTCAGTCCCTTTCCTTTTCTCTTCTTCTTCTGAGACCCTTATAATTAGAATGTTCGTGTGTTTAATGTTGTCTCAGAGGTCTCTGAGACTGTCCTCAATTCTTTTCATTCTTTTTTCTTTATTCTGCTCTGTGGTAGTTATTTCCACTCTTTTATCTTCCAGGTCACTTAATCGGTATTCTGCCTCAGTTATTCTGCTATTGATTCCTTCTAGAGAATTTTTCATTTCATTTATTATGTTGTTCATCTTTGTTTATTTGCTCTTTAGTTCTTCTAGGTCCTTGTTAAATGTTTCTTTTGTTTTCTCCATTCTATTTCCAAGATTTTGGATCATCTTTACTATCATTACTCTGAATTCTTTTTCAAGTAGACTGCTTATTTCCTCTTCATTTGTTTGGTCTAGTTGGTTTTTACCTTGCTCCTTCATCTGCTGTGTGTGTCTGTGTCTTCTCATTTTGCTTAACTTGCTGTGCTTGGGGTCTTCTTTTCTCAGGCTGCAAGTTCATAATTTCCATTGTTTTTGGTGTCTGCCCCCAGTTACTAAGGTTGTTTCAGTGGGTTGTGTAGGCTTTTTGGTGTAGGGGACTTGTGCCTGTGTTCTGGTGGATGAGGCTGGATCCTGTCTTTCTGGTGGGCAGGACCACATCCGGTGGTGTGTTTTGGGGTGTCTGTGACCTTATTGTGGTTTTAGGCAGCCTCTCTGCTAATGGGTGGAATTGTGTTCCTGTCTTGCTAGTTGTTTGGCATAAGGTGTCCAGCAATGTAGCTTGCTGGTTGTTGAATGGAGCTGGGTCTTACTTTGTGTTGAGATGGAGATCTCTGGGAGACCTTTCACCATTTGATATTACATGGAACCAGGAGGTCTCTGTTGGACCAATATCTTGAATTTGGCTCTCCCACCTCAGAGGCACAGGCCTGACACCCAGCCAGAACACCAAGTCCCTGTCAGACACATGGCTCAGAAGAAAAGGGAGAAAAAAGAAAGAAAAAAAATTATTAAAAAAAATAATTAAAATAAAAAACTAAAATTGAATTAAAACTTAAAAAATTAGAAAGTCATAAAAAAGGGAACAAAAAGGAATAAAGAAAGAAGAGAGTAACCAGACCAAAAAATAAATCCACCAACGATAACAAACACTAAAGAGTATACTAAAAAAAAAAAAAAAAATGGACAGAGAGAATCCTAGGACAAATGATAAAAGCAAACCTATACAGACAAAATTACACAAAGAAGCATACACATACACACTAACAAAAAGAGAAGAAAAAAAATGTGTATATATAAAAAAAAAGGAAGAAAGCAACCAAATCAATAAACAAATCTACCAGTGATAATAAAGTCTAAATACCAAATTAAGATAAACATAAAACCAGAAACAAATTAGATGCAGAAGGCAAACCCCAAGTCTACAGTTGCTCCCAACGTCCACCGCCTCAATTTTGGGATGATTCGTTGTCTATTCAGGTATTCCACAGATGCAGGGTACATCAAGTTGATTGTGGAGATTTAGTCCACTGCTCCTGAGGCTGCTGGGAGAGATTTCCCTTTTTCTTCTTTGTTCACAAAGCCCCTGGGGTTCAGTTTTGGATTTGGCTGCACCTTTGCGTGTAGGTCGCCTGAGGGCATGTGTTCTTCGCTCAGACAGGACGGCGTTAAAGGAGCAGCTGATTCGGGGGCCCTGGCTCACTCAGGCTGGGGGGAGGGAGGGGTATGGATGCGGGGCAAACCTGCGGTGGCAGAGGCCGGCGTGACTTTGTACCAGCCTGAGGCGCGCCGTGCGTTCTCCCAGGGAAGTTGTCCCTGGATCGTGGGACCCTGGCAGTGGCGGGCTGCACAGGCTCCGGGGAGGGGAGGTATAGATAGTGACCTGTGCTTGCACACAGGCTTCTTGGTGGTGGCAGCAGCAGCCTTAGCGTCTCATGCCCGTCTCTGGGGTCCGCGCTGATAGCCGCGGCTAGCGCCCGTCTCTGGAGCCCCTTTAAGCAGCGCTCTTAATCCTCTTTCCTCCCACACAAGGAAACAAAGAGGCAAGAAAATGTCTCCTGCCTCTTCGTCAGTTCCAGGCCTTTTCCCAGACACACTCCCAGCTAGCTGTGGCTCACTAGCCCCCTTCAGGCTGTGTTCACGCAGCCAACCACAGTCCTCTCCCTGGGATCCGACCTCCGAAGCCCGAGCCTCAGCTCCCAAGCCCCGCCTGTCCCAGCGGGTGAGCAGACAAGCCTCTCGGGCTGGTGAGTGCTGGTTGGCACCAATCCTCCGTGCGGGAATCTCTCTGCTTTGCCCTCCACACCCCTGTTGCTGTGATCTCCTCCATGGCTCCGAAGCTTCCCCTGTCTGCCACCCACAGTCTCTGCCCACGAAGGGCCTTCCACCTTTCCTCCTTAACAACTTCCTCCCAGAGGTGCAGGTCCTGTCCCTATTATTTTGTCTCTGTATTTTCTTTTTTCTTTTGCCCTACCCAGGTACGTGGGGAGTTTCTTGCCTTTTGGGAGGTCTGAGTTCTTCTGCCAGCGTTCAGTAGGTGTTCTATAGGAGCTGTTCCACATGTATATGTATTTCTGATGTATTTGTTGGGAGAAAGGTGATCTCCACGTCTTACTCCTCCGCCATCTTGAAGGTCTCTTATGTCTTAGATTTTGATTGAAGTGCAGGAATACCTTTGTCAGGTCAGCATGATGAAATTGTGCTAATGTATCTTGCTCTAATAAAGGAGAATGAGACATAGAAAAATAGTTTTAGGGGTTCAGACTGTATTAGAATTAATAACTGAGAATGTAGTTTGGGGGCTCTAAATATGGGAATCCCATAGTGAACAAAGAGTAAGGAATATCTAACTTTAAAATAGGCTATTTTCCAGAAGTTGATTGTTTTGTAACTCAACACAATTTCACATAAGATTAGTAAATGGTGGTTGTTTTCTCAAGGCAGTATATGCATTTGCAAATGTGGAGTACGAGGCCTAGGATTTCAGAGCATGGCATCGGCGTGGGGTGAGGGAGGCAGCTGGTGCAGGGAGCTGGAACAATATTGGGCTTCTCTGGAGCACTGGGGTGAGTAGTCGTCGGAGGAGTCTGGATCATGCATACTGCAGGCTAGTTCCAGTGATGGCCCTTGGCAACGGGGTCTTCTGACTTATTGAAATCTGACCAGTAACCACAAAGCCATTTCAATTCAACTTCCTAAGTGCTTATTAAATCTGTATAATTCTCCTTATTTTTATTACCACCACCCCAACACCACCTGCCACTAAGACTCCTGGAATAACCTTCTAACCAATTTGCTCCACATCTACACTTTCCCATCAAGTTTCCATAATACAATCAAACTGATCTTTTAAAGGCTCAACTTTTAGAGAATCATGGCTGTATTTGAATCTGTCAGTAATTTTCCATTGTCCTTACAATATGGCCCCAAATGTTTAATGATCAAAACATTTAAACTCCATTCAGTGCTGTTGTAAGGTAGGCAATCACTTTCCCCAGCAACAAGTGGTTGTAATGAAAAGGAGACCGCAATTCATTTTGCTAATTAATTGACATTTCAATACATAGTTATTGATAAAATAACTCCAATATTTACTGTAGTTCAGATTCTATTCAGAGGTCATTAACTGGTGGTCTGTGTGTCAGAACCAGCCTATAAACATGTTTTGTTTAGCCTATACAGTATTAAAAACATTTCAGGCAGTATTTTAAAATTGGGAGAATTAAAATAATTGAGACTTTCAGCTTTCTTAAACCTGCGAGAGTGTGATGACCTGGGAGTCATATTCCCCTCCTGGTAACAAGCAACTGGAGCAGAGTGGCAGATGTTCCTTTTAGGGAGAGCAGTGGTTCTCAAACATTTTAGGTGAGCATGCAAAGAATTAGAATCACTGCAAGGCCTTGTTAAGCCACAAATTGCAGGCCTCACCAGGGAGTTTTCATTTCAGCCAGGCAGGATCCAAAAAATGTGCATTTCTAACAATCTCCCAGGTGATGCTGATGCTGCAGGTCCGGGGTCCACACTTTGAGAACCACTGAGGTAGGAAACATGCTTTCTAGCAAAGCATGATCCTTTCACTTCTTATTGGTTCCCTTATCCTGGATATCCCTGCCATTTTTCACCAAGCTCACATCACTACCTTAGAGAAATATTCTTCCCTATGTATCTCTCCAGAAAGTGGGAAGATTAAAACAAAAACAAAAACAGGAGAAACGTATGTCTTTGTGGAAGTAAAGAATATTCCAACATGTTTAAAATGCAAACACTTAGGCCTTTTCACTCAGATTTGATTTTGTGAGCTCAGTTCCATGGCAACTTTCACACACAAGAAGATTTTGCCAGTAAACCTGGGCAGTAGGACTTAGGCTTTTAGTCATTCACAACTGGGTTTGAACTCCTGTCTCTGCCACTTACCAGCTTTGTGACCTTGGAAAGCTTCTGAATCTTATTAAGACTCATTTCCTCATCTAGAACATAGGGATTTTTATTGATATGTATGTTAAAATAAAAACCAAATGGAAACCAGCCTTGAAAATTCCCTAAGCAGTCAAAACCAGCAAAGCTTAATTTAGCTTATTTTGCAAGACTAAGCTTGACCTGGGTCATTTCTTGCTTATGCCTCTGGAAATCATAAGGAAAACTTAAACTGTTTCCCAAAATTGTTGAGGTAACCACTGACCAATTCCCTATCACTTAAGAAAATTCTAATGCTATAACCAATCACTGTGAAGAAAAAATAGTCATTTCACTGCTTTCTCATTATATAAACTGCTTTACAAAAATATACCCTGGAGCTTCCTTCCATATTTCGGTTTGAGCATTCTCAGTTTGCACAGTGTCTTTTTGGTGTGTGTGCAGTAAACTTTTGCTACTTACTACTTTGGTGATTCATTGGATTTACTTCAGTTATTTATAAACTTTTGACACCTGATCCATTGGGTTATTGTGAAATTAAAAGATTGAATGTGAGGTGCCTGGTACACAATAAGTGCTCAATGACTGCTATCTGTCAATGTTATCGTTGAGATTT
This sequence comes from Delphinapterus leucas, assembly GCF_059928025.1. Taxonomy (NCBI): domain Eukaryota; kingdom Metazoa; phylum Chordata; class Mammalia; order Artiodactyla; family Monodontidae; genus Delphinapterus; species Delphinapterus leucas. Next base: position 86,941,122 of record NC_143135.1, on the reverse strand, counting down.
TAATACAAATTTTAAAATGATATAACCATAAGCTGGAAGGAGAGGAAAGAAACTAAGCAGAAATAGAAAGCATCAGGAACCTGGAAAGGCTGGATCAGAAAGGTTAAAACCCAGATTGAGTAGAGGTTTGCAAAAAAGGACACAGGACAACAAAAGTAGAGCCTCAGTCATTTTTAGGGAAGGAAAAATAAGGAAGGAGAACCTACTACTTTAATTGTGTAATGTTAACCGACAACAGAAAAAAAGCAGAACTAATGAACTAGTGTTTTAATTTTTTTCTTCTTGGTCAGAGAGAAGAATTTTTGGTCAGAAAGGGAAGAATAAAAATTGGTAAGCGGAGTCTAAGTTCTTAGAGACGGAAAGAGAGCTATCCAAATGAGTTCATATTAACCACGTCATAGGCTACTGGGAAAAGGGCAGGCAAGACTGTGGAACAACAAATGACAATCCATGAGGAATCACAGAGCATGAGCATGTGTCCAGACGATGAGGCAATATGTTCATGTATTAATGAACATGGATAGAATCAAGTATTCTAGGAAGGGATAAGACAGAGATCTGACCAGGTACACAAAAAAGAATGGTGGCAGTCTTTACCAAAATTGGAAATCAGTAGGTGCTGAATGGGGTAATAGAAAACAAGTTACATTTTAGACTTAAAATATGTCAGTGATCTTGAGATGTCTATTAACATACAGATATGGAGCTCAGAAGGCTCTGGACTGGAGACACAGATCTGGGATTAATTAACTTGTATGGCTGTCAAATTTTCACAGTGACTGAGATTTCTCAGGTGTGTTGAGTGAGAAGAGAGCAAGAATTCAGGGAAAAGGCTAGAATGCAGGGAACACTAATATTTAAGAAAAGAAGGTCAGGGAGATAGGAGGAGAACCAGAAGAGAGTGGTGTTACCTTGGCAGAGGGAGGAGGATACTGCTACGCAGTGTTGAGGGCTCAGGTGGTTTGAGAGACATGCTTTGTTGTGACGCAAACTGGCATTGATGTGTGACTTTTGTGCAACAGTCCTCAGCTGTAGAACTACACCCTCACCTCAGGATATAGGAGAGGAAGAGGGAGATGGACAGAATGGTCTAAGAATGAGAGGTCTGCAGAAATGGTAAAATGAAAGAACAAGGAGCAAGGGAAAGAAGCTGTTGAAGAAGTAGATTCATACGGTGATTAATTAAAGTCATGTGATATTGAGCGGGCAGCCAAAATACTGGTTATCATAACTGAGACTCAAAATAGCGTTGTTGGAACAAATGGTCAAATCTAGCAGAGTGAAAAAAATCTCATAGGACATGTCTGTTCCTCCACTTGTCCAAGGAATTGGCAAAGTGCTGAATGAAACAGAGACCAGGACAAATTCCTGTGGAATGAAGACATACACTGCACACTCCTTCCTTTTTTCTTTCCCGTAAAGTGACAATAAATCTTTATTAACATTTTTCTTTTTTTAAGAATGGATTTTAAGAGAGCAATGGACTGAATCAAGATTTTTCCATGCGGACACAAAAACCATGTAGAATTCAGCTGACAGTTGTACAAATGAAAAATACCTTTCAGATTTTATAGTTGACTTTGAATTCACTAATAAAAATATTATTAATAGCATAGATAATATTTTGAGCATTTATCATGTATTAGGTAGTTATGGATGTTTTATACATATTGTAGATATACAAATCTCAGTCCACAGACTCAGTTAATCCAGAAAAATAACTTAAATATTTCCTCTAACTCAATTCTATGTTAACCCTCTCACTGCCAGGCTAAGAGTAATAATCTCAGGTAATTTTTGTTTCTCCCTTCATCCGTAAGGTTGAGACAAAGTCCTTGGAAGGATTTACACAGTACCTTGTCCAGTAAATTGGGGAAGTGGGGAGTCATCTGTTGAAGTTGAGTTACCCTGAGATGGCATTTGGCCTGCAGCACAGCCCTTTAGGGTTGGAGGCTCACAACCCATTAGGGTTTCTAAATCACGTAAGGACAGGGGAACTTTAAGAGGCAATGGACCATTTGTTCTGAGGACATTCTGCAAGAAACCATTTCCTCTTTGGGGTCTGACTGACTCGCCAGGGGCAGTGCCTAGAAAGAAGGGAACTTGGCTCCCAGACCCATCATTCTGTCTGTTCTAACTGCCTCCTCTTTACTTTCCCTCCCTCAGCCCATGGAAAACCCTATTCTAGGCAGGGAGTGGAGGAATTATGGCTCTCTGATCCCTACTTCTCCCACATGTTTTGTCTATACATCATCCCCCAAACTCTAAGATCACCCCCTTTAGAACACAGAGACAAAAAGTGCCCATTGGCTATTTCTACTTTTTGGCTAGCTGCATCCTTTCCCCACGGCAATGAGCTCAGGCCTGCCCATATACCTGGAAAAGGGGAAATACCAGGAGAAAAATGTGCCAAAATAACTATACCACCACACCCGCAACAACATTTTTCTTGAAGCAACAACATTAGATAACTAATTGATAGGGTCTTAGACTGTTGCAAGAAAGGGTCCTCCCAAATCTAAAATTCTGTAGTTCTACTAAAGCAAGGTGAGGCCAGTTGGTTTGTGCTGCCAGAAAGGACAGGAAAAGCCATGGGCATCTTTGAGGCAGACGGCAGCAGTGGGTCAGATGCTGAGAAAGTGCTCTGGCTCACTAGGTTTGAAAGTTCAAGATTCTTAAGAAATAATAGTGAACAAAACTGAAAACTCTTCTCTGATGCCTGATGGTTGACTTTGCCTCCTCTCTCAAAACCTCTAGCCGTTAAATGGAGTTTTTCACTTCTCTGCCAGGGTAGGCCCTGCCATTTCCTCAGTTCCAATCCCTCACTGTGCCTTGACAAGATGTCTCAGTCTCTGGGGACCCTCGCTCTTCTGCCTTGGGGTCAGGACATGGTGGCCTCTGAAATTTTACAGAACTTCATTATCAATGAACATTTATCAATGTGGGGTGTTCAGAGCCCTGTGATAAGGTTTCACATATTGTAAACCTCAAGGGGTTTCCAATCACGTTAGAGAGATGGGGTATGTGCATAATCCAGCACAGCCCATCCTAAATGCCCTCTGTGCCATTACTCTAGGAGTTTGGAGAAGGAGAGGAGCATGAAGCAGAACTCTCAGCTGCTGAGTCAAAAAGGCGTGCACTTGTGCCACTTGCATTGCAGCTGCTTTTTTGGAGGCCCACCTAAAAATAAATAACTCAAGCTCGATCTGCAGAAATTCTGCCCTGAGTGGGTATGCCTGAGTTCAGGAAGGATGAATGATTCTTAGACCTTATAAGCAACTGAGAAGGAAGTCTCAACCTCAGCAACACCAGCAATTAAGACTAATAATATCTATCTCTGGCTCTGCTTCGAAGATGAAAAAGACGAGATAGCTGAAAGAGCACAGGTGGTCATTCAAATATTTACTGGGATTGTTCATTATTATTTTATATTCAAGAGGTACAGCAGGCACTTTTACATTCTGATCTGACTACTAAATCCAGTGAGGCCCTTCCCTCCAAACTGATCACTCTGGTGTTTAATCAGATTCTGAAAGCCTCAGACTACCAAAGCACCCATTTAAAAAATTGCTATTTAAGATGAATGTCCTACCTTTTATGTTGCATTTTTGAAACTGATTCGATCAGAACAGTCCTTTGATGTTGTAAATATCCACACATCAGCTCATCTACTTTCAGATTAATCAAAATATTTAGGCATCTTCACAGAAATTTCTCATATTCATAAAACAAGGCTATAGTTATTGACTTTCTGGTATTATGTTTTGGGAAATCTCTATGTGACTTGTGTAAAAGGAATAAAAGCTAGTTGCATGGAACTACATTGTCAGAATAATGAATGCTTTAAAACTACATTGATTCAAAGCCTGCCTGGATCTCCAGCTCTGACTATGGAGAGTGTGGCCCAGCGAGTCTTAGAAGGAAGGAAACTCTTCCTTTGCCCCACTTCCTGTGCCTTCTCGGAGCTGGGCTTCTAGCCAGTGGGAGTAGAAAACGGCCAACATGGCGTTCTCAGCATCTCTCAGAGGTACTTACGAAACTACTTGCAGGGAGCTGAGTGGCAGAGTGGTACCCTAGAGAGTACACTTGAGTTTTTCATTCCACATGATTACATATGTAAATTGGTTTTGATTCCCTGGGCACCATGCGGGGTGGGGGTGGGTTGTGGGGGGAGGTGGAAGAGAAGCATGCCGGGTAGCGGCAGGGGCCGCAGAGGAAGCTGATCTGGCATTAAAACTGTGCTACAGACATTTCCCTCAGGTGAAGAAGCCCTACAATCATGAAAATCCAGACAACCAGGCAAGAGCTGTGAATCTAAAAAATGAGGCTGAATTTCCAAGTGACATATGATAATCCCTCAACACATTAAGAATTCTACCTTGCATTAGCAATGACTTTTTTTTCTTGAATTCTTCATAACTGGCTTTTTAAGATTTTTCCTATTATAGCCAGGTAGGTTAGCACATACCCACCCTGCTCTCTAGACTAAAAACCCCCAGGAATGATGAGTATATGTCTGACATTTCGGTTAATTGGAGTTGGTGTTGGGGAACCTTTTGACTGTTAGCGGCTACAGGCATAACCTTTGGTTGTCTTCACTAATGTGGTTTGAGAGGATGCAGGGTTATGTTGGAAACTGTGGGCAGAGGCAGGGAATTTGGAAAACATATGAAATTTTTTATTAGCTTTGTACATTTGTGACATTTCAATAACAAAATATGAAAAGAACTTTGCAAAATCATATTCTCAATGGTAGTATAAATAGGATATGAACATACAGATAAAAGAGAATACAGTCTGTTTAAAACACATTATAAGGTTGAAAATCCTTATCAAGTAAGCCATTTCACCCAGGAAAACCTAAGAGATCCTAACTGAAATGTGCTGCCAGACATGGGAGGGTCAACCACAGAAGGAGGGAACTGAATCAGGAGGAGGTGGGACTTGGGGAATAAAATGGAAGAGAGACTGCAGGTGAGGGATTTGGACTGAGCACAGCACTATCTACAAGGTCTGACAACAGACCACAGATGATGGCTGTGCAACAGGCAGCATCAGGAGACCCAACGTGAGGGTGAGGGCAATGAGTGTTTTAACCACAGAGAATTTCAGAGCAAACAATATTTAAGGGTCTTACCAGCACTGCCCAACAGGAACATGTAATTAACATTTTCTAGTAGCTACCTTTTAAAAAGTAAATAGAAACAGGTGAACTAAATTTTAATAATATATGTTATTGTACCCAGTACATCCTGTCAGCAGGAGGCACTAGCTACTTCCAGTGCTCAGTAGCCACATGTGACTACGACAGTGCAGAAATCAGTCAGGCTTGGGCACCAGGGAAATCTGTCAGTCCGGAAGAAGCTTAGCCTAATGAGGACTGATGGGAAGTCTTATGTTAACTGTTAATTCACAGAAGAGAAAAAACAAGTTAGAAAATTCATTAAAAAATTTCCGTCTCATTTGTGGTGAAAGCTATAAAAATTAAAATATCAGTGAGATACTGTTTCCCGCCTGCCAAAATAGCCAAAGTTTAAAATAAGTGCAGTTGTTTGAGGTACCTATGCTGTTATTAGCAGTGTAAATTAGTATAACTGTTTTGGAAAACAGCTTTACATTTCATGACAAGGGTTTTTAATTTTTTTTTTTAACTTCTAAGACTCTACAACAGAAAACAATAAAAGTGATCATTTATTGAATGCTTCTAACAGATAATATGCTTAGCATATGTTTTAAGTCTTTTAATTCTCATACCAGCCCTATGAAGTAGCTATTATTATCCAGTTTTAACTCCCTGAAAATAAACCAAAGTATGGAAAAATTTATATATCACTGTGTTATTGTAACATTGCTAAAAGGAGCAAAAAAAAAGAAGCTCCCTTCGCCCACTAGAAAAAAAAACTGAGAAAAAACTTAAACAATTCAAAATCAAGGAATGGTTACTTAAGTGAAACTACTCAGTGGAATTGATGTTTTTACTAAAGTGTTCTTAAAGATATGTAATGACATGGAAAATACAGGTCTTAGTCTGATATTGTCTCAATAAAGCTCCATAACAGAAGCACTAAATCCGGGTGGCATACATCAATAAGCATTTATTTCTCATGCATGTGTTTGCAGATTAGCTGGAATGTGGCTCTGCTTTTGGCTTCGGATAAGCTGGCTTTGGTTGCAGGCTCAGGTATGATGCACTGAATTCACTTTAGAGCCTGAGTTGAAGGACATCTGCTACCCCTGGAGTGCAAGAAGGCACGAGGGCACAAGGACAAGAGTAACTGCACAGCACATTTTAAGCATCTGCTTGCTTCATGTCTGCTAACTTCCCATTGACTAAAGAAAGTCACATGGCCAAGCCTAAAGTTGAGGAGTGGAAAAGTATCCTCTTCCTGCCCTGAGAAAGTGTCAGGAATGTGTATGCATAATTCTATTACAGGAGAATAAAGAATTGGCACCAATAATTCAATCTACCACAGTCTGGTTTCCAACACTGCTATTCACATCCCTTCCACATACACTCACCCCCATCTGAACATTCCCCAAATCTCATTCCATGATGACACCAGGCTAGAAAGATAGCATCTCTGGATCTATGTCAACTCCGGATGTGATTCTTCTTGAAAGTCAGAAAATGGACTTGATAAAGTTGGCATGATAGGCAAGCACAATGCACAATGTTGACAGGGTGAGTGTGTTGTTGCCCTTTGAAATTTTTAGACAAGTTATCTCCCCCTCCCACATCCAACATACAAAAGTGGAACAGGAACAAGATGACTACAATAAACATCCCCATTCTAATAGGGGAAGAGTGAGAAGCATATAGTAGTCATGGGTTTATAATAATTGTGAAATCCTGGTAGGCGAATGTTGCCAGGCTCCCCTACCCGGCTGAAGGGAATATTCTTGGATGAGATTCCATTACTGCACTCTGGGAATAACTTCCAAGACCCCAGTCTGGTTTTCCCTCAAGCTCTTGGTACTACTCTTTGGGAGGTCCTTCTTTGCCAAAATTCCCCCTTGGCCACGTCTGAAGACAGCAATGGAGAATATGCCCAATTAGCTAGTGGAGCAGCCTTCTCAGCTTGCTCCCTACCTGAAGAAAGTTGGGAGAATAGGAGTCTAGGGGTATTTTCATATCTCAAAGAGTCATAATCACTTTTAGTTCAAGCTGACAAATTTTTCTCAATACAATTTAATTTTTCATCCCCGCAAATCCTAGGATTTCTGAGCTCTGTTCACTCTCAATTCTGTTTGAAAACCAGCCATGTTTTTCTCCACCCCCATCTCTTACAGTGCCTTTTCAAATGCAATTAGCAACAACCCACTTACCCTGTCAACATTGTGCATTGTGCTTGCCCATCATGCCAACTTTATCAAGTCCATTTTCTGACTTTCAGTGTATTGCAAGTAACAGCTCTAACAAATGTTTCACTACTAAATAACAGGGAACTAAATAACAGGGATCAACATTTTTCCAGCCTCGCATGACAATATCATTGTTGCCTGCTCCCTAGTCCCAAAGCTGATGGCACATATTTTGGGATTTATTATGGCAGCACCCTATTTCTAGTACTTATTTTAGTTTTATTTAGCTATTGCCACAATAATGCTAGGTAACAAATAACCACAAAATCTTAGAGGCATGCAGCAATAAACATTAATTTCTCACTTATGTGGGTTGGCTGGGGTTTGACTCAGCTTCCAGTTCAGTGGCAAATAGGCTTAGGTCTTGGCCTTGCCTTGGATTCAGGTCTGCTCTACTTGTGGTTGTTCTGTAGCCATGGCTGCATGAGCTCTTCTCATTATGGACAACCACGTTGCAAGAGAACAAGCCCAGCGACACCAGCATATTCCAAGCCTGTGCTTGCATCATGTTGTATTGTCCTTTTATTCTGTATTTTTGATGCTCTGACATTATTAGGGTCTTGCTGACCCTGGAGGGATTGCCTCTCCCAGGGTTAGCTAATTCCCAGAGATAGTGAATAACTAAGTTTTCCAGTATGCCTTTCATATGCAAACCAATACAGAGTCCATACCCACAACCATCTCCTTTATGGAGCTTTTATATTCCTGGCTAATATTCCCCTTCCCTAATCACCCCAGGGCCAGGTACCAGGCAACTAGGAACTCCACAGAGCCCATTGAAACTATTAAAAATAGCCAATCTTGCTTATACTGCTTTGACTGTTCCTTCCCACAGATACCTCAGTAAAGCTCTTGCCCACATTTTCCCCTTGTTGCCTCTGCCTCCTGACTGACCCTGTGGTATGACATGCCTGATCTGTTGACTTTGCTATACCTGAATAATAAAGTCTACATTTTAAAACACCTGCCCACTAATATCCCTTTGACCAATTTAAGTCACTTGGCCAAGCCCAAAGTCAAGGTGTGAGGAAGTAATCTCTGCTCACCAGCTTTGGCGAGAATGAATGCATGCTTCTGTTAGAAAGGAGTGAAGAATCGGACACTGTTTACACTGGTAAGCATGTGGATGTCTAATTCTATTAGAGGAATTGAAGAATTGGGACTAATAATTCAATTTGCCAAAACTGAGATTGGCAATATGATTGCAAATATATAAAACCTAATCTATGCAGAGAAAGAAGTCTTAAAGGAAATACATTAAAATATTAATAGGGTATATTTTGGGTGCTAGGACTGTGGACAATTAAAACTATTCTTTCTTCCTCGATTTTACCAATTGTCTTTCATGAGAATATATTTATTTTAAAATTTAAAATGTACAATATTATCTAGAAGCTGAGTCTTCTAAGTATTAAACTAAAATTGCTTGAATATCTTCTGCTTAAGATCAGTAATGGTCCTAAAAGCATGGGCAAGGAGGATGTGCTGCTGTTTCCACCTGTGAGAACAGACAGGCTTCCAGAGCAGAGAACCATGAAGGGTCTGGCATGGGTCACCCTCTTTTTTTTTTTTTTACTATTGAAAGTGTGGTGCACAGACCCCCAGCATTGGCATCACCTGGGCACTTGTTAGAAATACATACTTCTTCAGGTGGTTTGCATGCACATTAAAGTTTGAGATGTAAACTGGTTATTATAACATTTAAATTAAACACATTTTTACTTCATAATTCAAAATGGTTGATAGTTATAATTATTTTAAAATTAAAAACAGGCAGATAGTTGGATAGATAGGTGAACAGATTGACTGGCCCAATGAACAAGTACCAAGAATTTTCACACAATAAAAATTAATTATACAATCTATAGTCTCATTGATTACAAGTTTGATGTGGGCCCCTGGTCCAGGTAGGACAGCATTTCCCTGCCAAGTTGTAACAAAGAACTATAATTCTGGGAGGTGTTGGAGGTTAACAGGCGTCCCCCTGTATGTTACTACAGCTGTAATAGATGACTTGCACACGTGGTGACTTAATACAACACAAATTTATTACCTTACAGTTCTGGTGGTAAAAAGTCTGATAAGGGTCTCACTGGGCTAAAATCAAGTTGTGAGCAGGGCTGTTTTCCTTCTGGAGGCTCTAGGGGGGAATCATTCCCTTGCCTTTTTCCAGCTTCTACGGGCTACCTGCATTGCTTTGCCCCCTTCCATCTCCAAAGCCAGCAATGGCCAGTTGAGTGCTTTTTATGCTGCCTTACTGACTCTCTTCCACCTCCCAATTCCACTTTTAAGGACCTTGGTGATTACGTTGGGCCCACCCAGACAATCCAGAATAACCTCCCTACTTTAAAGTCAGCTGATTAACAACCTTAATTCCCCCTTGCCATGTAAGATTCCAGGGATTAGAACATGGACATCTTTGGGTGGTCATTAGTTTGCCTTCCATACCCATGAAATAGAGATTTGGTGGTCACATAAATCTGCAAATAATATTTCCTTCTTGGATTTTGCAATGTTCATCAGCATAGTAAAGTCTCAGAGAATTCTTGAAAGAGGCTTTTAACTTTGCCCAGACCAGGAACTCTTCTTTTACTTGCACATTTCATGAAGCTGATCCTAAAAAGTATAAAGAAATTCAGAGAAAATCAAAGAACTGGTTTCTGTCCTAAAGGGGTTGAAGAAAGTGTTTTATTTCTTTAATCATGTACTGTATTTCAAATTAATCCTGAATTCATTAGTTCTGAAGGCATGCAGGGCAGAAGAGTGAGTGAGGACATCTGTAGAAATAAGAGGCCCTAATTACCAGGCTTCTATTCCATTATAGGGCAAAGCTGAGCGCAGCAGCGGTTTGTGGGAGTCGACGCCTATTTCCATTTTTACCAGTGACATATTGTGGCATTATGAATAATTTTAAAAAATCTGTCCTGGTCTCTATAACTCTGTTTCTTATATGTAAAATTGCATTAACAGTATCCCTTTCATCCAATACCATTGTGGGGTTTTAATTAATGTTAAAATGCTGTTTGGCATCTATGTGCAGAAAGTTATTAAATTTCATCACCAAATATTATGATGGTAATGAGGACTAGCTCACCAATATTTCATTACATTTGCAACTTTTTTTCCCATTAATTTACTGCATAAGTCATCAATGGCTATATACAGTATTATCCTTATAGCCAGAGCAGAAAGCTTATTTCATCTTTTAAATATCTCATGTTGAAACCAAGAAATATAAACTACAGAAAGCTGTGTCTTGTAAAAAAAAGATTCCCAGAAGGCATTTTTTTAATGTGGTGAGCATAATGATTGCTTACAATAAAAAAGTCTTGAAAGGTCTCACTTGTTCTAAGATTATTCATGCAGCAATTACGCTATTGATGACAATCTGCTTTTATGATAATGTATTATAAGCTCTTCTGAGCCCACTCAACAAAGCATAGTATAATGCTTGCAATCTTCCTCAGGACCTCTCTTGCCAAGATACCTATTCACTTCCTTGATTAGAAAAAGCTAAAAAAAATAGGGGTTTTAAAAACAGAGATAAAGTGAATATCAGTTTTAGTCTACATTGAATTGGAACTTGTAATTTTAAAGCGAAGAATCACAAAAGAGAGAAATTGTTGGGTACTCTGACATATTCTTGATGATCTTATTTATCTTAGTACAAACACTGTACTTGTGAGCCCCTACACTGTGTGTATGGCACAAAGGAAGGGGACCTATTTATTTTATTTTATTATTAATTTTTAATTAAAAAGTTTTTTTGGCTGTGTTGAGTCTTCGTTGCTGCTTGCGGGCTTTATCTAGTTGCGGCGAGCGGGGGCTACTCTTCACTGTGGTGCGCGGGCTTCTCATTGCAGTTGCTTCTCTTGTTGCGGAGCACAGGCTCTAGACGTGCGGGCTTCGGTAGTTGCAGCCCTCGCGCTCAGTTGTGGCGCACAGACTTAGTTGCTCTGTGGCATATGGGATCTTCCCGGATCAGGGATCGAACCTGTGTCCCCTTCATTGGCAGGAGGATTCTTAACCACTGCACCACCAGGGAAGTCCCTATTTATTTTATTTACAATTTGCCAAGAGCAAAAGGGCTTTCCCAACTCAAATCTTAAATTTAACCTTGCATTGCTATAGGTTTTCAAGTAACTATTTGTATTTCAAGTGAGTGTTTTTATTTAGGTTCTTAAGTTTCTTCCTTGTTTTTGCAGAGTATGTAGCACATACCTTGGGTGAGTCTACCTAAAAAGAGAGTCGAATTACATATTAAAAGAAAGTGTGCTCCCTGATCTTAAAAACGGTTAAACCTCACTCTTGTTTCACTCAAGTTTAGTTACAACATTAAATTGAGATTAGAACCCTATGGGTAGAGTGAAAGCCCTACTGAAACATCTATTTGCTGTCGTTATCCATGTTCACAGTCTGCAAAACTTACTAGTTATTATTGTATGAAAGATGCTTTTCATCCTCAAGAGCAGGATTTTTTCCTTATTTGTTTTCCCTCCACTTCATTTTGACTTGTAGATATAATTTGGGTAAACAATTTAAAGATGGGTGAATAAAAGGTTGGTCGAAGCTTCTGAGAGCAAATTGATTAATATCCTGATCTTTGTAGACTACGTTACAAAAACATTTAATTATGTAAAATAAAATTTAAAAACAGGTGTAGAATTCAGGGTAAAGGAATATGGACAGAGAAAAGTAAAATGAGACCGAGTGTGAGGTCACACTTAAAATGCACCCTACTTTTGTAGCACACACAAGCAGGTTTGTTGAGTAACACATACAATTCAGGCTCACTGGGATGCATACTCAATAGGGGTGGGACACACACATTTAGTTCTATATTTTTTAGCACCTCATGAAATGAGGGAAAATAACTTCTGATGAGAATCTCTTGAAGATAAAGGGAGTCAGTTAGCCAGAGTCTAAGTATTCTCCACAATGAGGCAAGAGGAGATAAGGAAGCTGTCTTTCCCTGTGTGTTTCCATCTTTCTTGGTCTCTGTCACTGTCTCTACTTCTCTTTTTTTCTCTCTCATTTTGGGATTGAGGCTGAATCTGCTCAGTTGAATTCTCTGAAATTAGATGTGCTTATGGTACAATGCAACTGTTCTCTGAATTGGGCTGTTCAAAGAACAGAATTTTAAAATCCACTTACCTCTGTTATTTTCAGAAAGGAGGGGAGTGGTGTAGTTGATCATCTGAAAATATCAGATGATACAACATAATTTTATTTTTAGCTTTGAAATGCAACCATGGGACTTTAAAACAAAATCCAATGTGCTACAACCAGTCATGACCAGCTGGCACTGCAAAAAACTGATAGTCACCAACAAAGGGAATTATCAGTGAAAGCAAAGGACTAAGAGAAGTCCTCGCCAATAGCTGACTGGTTTGCCCCAAAGGTAGAAGAGTTGTGTGTTGCTTATAAATCTGAGATAGCAATGTCCAGTGGACCCAGTGATTTCCACCATCAACTGCTGTGGGTGAAAGGGGCTCTTGATTTTGAACACTCACATATCAGGGTGCTTTGGAGATGTGGAATGTTGTCCTAGTTATGTTGCTAACTAGCTCAGTGACCCTGAGATAATTACTTCCCTATTCCCCGTCTGTTTCCTCTCAACCCAATGTGAATTGGACTAGATACCTTTAAAGTCCATTCCAGGACCCGAAGTTTAAGCAGGGCAGTAACATCTTCCCTGCATGTGTAAGCATGTAATATTTTTTTTTACCTCTCTATAGCCAAACTAAATTCTCATAGTCCCTCTTCTAATGATGGGAGAGAGAGAGAGAGGGAGAGCAAACAATTGTATTTAGTCACTTCAAAGTACCTTATTTTCTTCTAGTTTAGAATTAGTCTTTTGGTGTGGTTACTAAGAATTTAAATTTAGTTGATTAAAAACTCAAGGTCTCTGTTAAGGTTGTCTTTTCCTCTCTAGGGTTCTACCGGGTTCGCTTGTTCTTGCCTTGTCCTCCTGATCCCCCTCTCCTCGTCTTCCTCCTCTTTTTTTATTTTTATTTTTTGCGGCACGCGGGCCTCTCACTGTTGTGGCCTCTCCCGTTGCGGAGCACAGGCTCCGGACGCGCAGGCTCAGTGGCCATGGCTCACGGGCCCAGCTGCTCCGCGGCATGTGGAATCTTCCCGCACCGGGGCACGAACCCGTGTCCCCTGCATCGGCAGGCGGACTCTCAACCACTGCACCACCAGGGAAGCCGTCGTTTTCCTCCTCTTGTACTGCTTCTTCTCCTTATGACGGCTTCTGGGTACAGGGGACAGCTGTATGATAGTGTGGGGTAGAAGTGGGGTTTCTAGCCTGGGGTGGTCTCCACCTGAGTATCTCACGCCACCAGTTCCTGCTCATCCTTCTGACATGTACCAACATCTAAGCTGGTGCCCTTTGTTGTAGTCATGCCATCTGATATTCAGGCCCATGGACTTTGTGCCCTGCTTATCCTGTCCCCCACCCCTGCTGCAGCATGCTGGAACTGTTGGTTGAGAGGCAATTATGAGGGTCAGGAACTCTAAGGCTCTCTACCTAAATATGCTGTGTTACATTTCTACTCCCCTGAATCTGAACTATGAGGGCTTAGGGCACACAGCAGTTCTCTCTCTCTCTCTCTCTCTCTCTCTCTCTGTCTCTGTCTCATGCACGCGCTCTCTGCTATAAATCAGACTCTTCTTTCCTTAGATTCTTAACCCACTTAGGGGTTTCCATTTTGCACCAAGCCAGTCTCAATCCTAGGAGAGAGTATACTCACCTATGTCTTACTATCTCTCTCTTCTGCCTCCTGGCTCGGAGAAATCCTTTCTCTTTTTTGTTAGAATATCAAATCCTGATCATATCGCATATCCTATCTTTCTATGTTTCATACTAAGCATTCGATACTCATGTCCTCTATACTTTACTACTTTTAAGTCAGCAAAAGTATTTCCCCCCTGCTTAACAAAGTTTGGCTCTTGCAAATTAGAAAGAAAAATCTGGTATTCTTATCTTCAAAATGTGCATGATTGGGCTTCCCTGGTGGCGCAGTGGTTGAGAGTCCGCCTGCTGATGCAGGGGACACAGGTTCGTGCCCCGGTCCGGGAAGATCCCACATGCCGCGGAGCGGCTGGGCCCGTGGGCCATGGCCGCTGAGCCTGCGCGTCCGGAGCCTGTGCTCCGCAACGGGAGAGGCCACAGCAGTGAGAGGCCTGCGTACCGCAAAAAAAAAAAAAAAAAAAAAAAAATTGTGCATCATCAGCTTATTTAAGAAGTTAGAAGCTGAAATCTGACTACTCTCTTCCTTGCTTTTAGGCAAGAGATTCCAAGACTTCTATGGGCAGAGGACAAAATGGGTAGCAAGAATTAACAAGAATAAAAATGACACAAGCTAATATCTCAATATATTATTTAAAAACAGCACTGGGGTTTACTTCTGGGAGTACGAAGTAGACAGGCTTTTCCCTATTTCTCCTGCGAAGAACAACACCCCCTGGACATTATATATACAACAAATATAAGAATGCTCTGAAAAGTGGAGAGAAAGCAGATTGGCTAGGGACCTTGAGGCCCAGGCAACAGCACTGCAGTGATTTAACTGATTTTTTTTTCTTTTTGCCTCATATATCCCAGACTTGGAGCTGAATAATGGGCAATCCAGAAATACCAACAAGGACAGACAAAAAAAAAAAAAAAAGTAAAAAGCTAAAACAAAAGCCTGCTCTCTCTAACCAAAAGAAATACAAATCAGAATGGACAAATAAAACTGTCTCTATTTGCAAATGACCTGATTATCCATACAGAAAATCCTAAGGAATCTAAAAAGAATTACACTGTAGAACTAATTAGTAAATTCGGTATTGTTGCATGATATACATTGAACCTATGAAATCAATTGTATATTATATGTATACTATATGTACTGTTTACTATAAATGAACATATGGACACCAAAATTAAAAAGAAAATACTATTTACAATTGCTCAATGATTATGAATACATTGAAACACAATGAAATACTTATGTGTAAATCTAACAAAACATATTTAGGAAGTAAGTATATGCTGAAAACTACAAAACGCTGATGAAAAAAGTCAAAGATGATCGAAGTAGATGGAGAGACATGTTACATTCATGAGTCTGAAGACAACATAGTAAAGATGGTTATTCTTCCCAAATTCATATACAACTTTGATGAAATTCTTACCAAAATCCTAGCAAGATTTATTTTTGTAAAGACATGATTATTCTAAAATTTATATGGAAAATAAGTAAAATAGTTAAACAATTTTGAAAAAGTAGAACAAAATGGGAGGAATCAGTCTACCTGGTTTCAAGATGTTATTTAGCTACAGTGGAGAGATAGACACAGAGATCTGTTGAACAGATTAGAGAACCTATAAATAGACTCACACAAATATGTCCAACTGATTTTGACAAAGGTGCAAAAGCAATTCAATGGAAGAAAGATTGCCTTTCAACAAATGATGCTGAAACAATTGAACATTCATAGGCAAAAAAAAACCCAGTGGATCTCAACCTATACCTCACATCTTACATAAAAATTAATTCAAAATGGATTATGGACTTAAAGATAAAATGTAAAACTATAAGCTTCCTGTAAAACAACAACAAAAACAGGAGAAAATCTTCAGGATCTAGAGCTGGGCAAAGAATTCTTAGACTTGACAATAAAATCAAGATCTATAAAAATTTGATAAATTATTACACACCATTAAAATTAAGCACTTTTTCCCTGGGAAAGACCCTGTTAAGAGGATGAAATGACAAGCTACAGACTGAGAGAAGATATTTGCAAACCACATATCTGACAAAGTACTAGTATCTAGAATATATAAATAAAACGAATGAACTCTCAAAACTTAATGGCAAATTAACCAAACCATCCAATTAGGAAATGGGCAAAAGACACAAAGAGATATCTCATTAAAGAAGATATACAGATGGCAAATAAGCATATGAAAAGATGTTCAACACCATTAGTTAGTCATCAGGTAAATGTAATATAAATCTACAATGAGATATCACTATGTACCTATCAGAATGGCTAAAATTAAAAAAAAATATTGTGGCAATACCAAAAACTGGCAAGGATGTAGAGAAACTGGATCACTCATACACTGCTAGTGAGAATAAAAATGGTACAGCTTCTCTGGAAAACAGCTGACAGTTTCTTAAGAAACTAAACAAGCAACTACCACACAACTCAGCAACTGCACTCCTGGACATTTATTCCAGAGAAATAAAAATTTATGTTCACACAAAATCCTATACACGAATGTTCATGGCAGCTTTATTTGTAACACACAAATACTAGAAACATTCCAGAGGTCCTTCAATGGACAAATAAACAAACTATGGTATATCCGTAACATGGACTATTACTCAGCAATAAAAAGTAATGAACTATGAACAGCTTGGTCTCCAGAGAATTATGCTGAGTGAAAAAAGCCAATTTCAAAAAGTTGCATACTGTATGCTTCCATTTATACAGCAATTTCAAGATGACAAAATTATAAAAATGGAGAACAGATTAGTGGTTACCAAGGGTTAAGGGGTGGGGGTATAGGAGGTGTCAGGGGAGGTGGGTGTGGCTGTAAAAGGACAGCATGAGGGATCCTAGTGGTGAAGGAAATACTGTATCTTAGCTGTATTAATGTCAATATCCTGGTTGTGATATTGTACTTTAGTTTTCTAAGATGTTACCATTAGAGGAAAATGGATAAAGGGTCTATGGGATCTTTCTATTATTCCTTATAACTAAATATGAATCCACGGTTATCTCAAAATAGGGAATTATAAAAGTATATGTATTAAAAATAAAGCAAAAATGATCTTATATTTAGTACCTGTGCCCCATACACGCTTTCTGGTACCTAGAACAGTTCCTGGCCAATAGAAGATAATTCATTTTGTTAAATGAATAAGACATGAATTTGAAACAAGAAAATGATTCTTAAATTGATTTTATTTAAGATTCATAAATCTTAAAACCTCCAGGAGAGATAGGAACTCTTTCTCTTCCTTTATCTACAGATGTCTTACAGTGTGTTCCCCTCCCCCTGTAATACTGGTTTAGTCTTCTAAATTTGTGGACCTTTGAAGGATTGCTGGAATCAGAATATGCTTGAGAGCACAAGCAAAGTTCCCACAGAAGCCAGCTGAAAAAATTTTCATTTTTCCAAAGAACTTCTATTCAGTTTTGTTTTTTCTGACTCACTGGGGTTACCAGTTTCATGCATTTCTTTCTACTTTGCATGTACTTGATATCTAGGTCTTAGCTGGCAGAGGCCCCACTCTTAATTACTGGACCAGTATCCTCCCCGGGTTCCTGCATTATGTAATCCAGCACCCAGTGAGGTTTTTGGAAATGAGTGTTTTCGGAGAGAGAAGGGGGATCATGCTTTTGGCTGTTTACTGTTGGAATTCCCTGGGAGGACACTCTCAGTTTACCCCTCATCCTAAGTAGGGGAAGATTCTCAGTTGCCTGGGGGAGTTACATTTCCTCCGAAAGGAAACCGGGTCTCCGAGAACTCATTCTGCTCAATAGGAGTGTTTCCACCCTTACAACTCTGGGGCTGGGAGAATACATTTTGAAGGTCACGAAGTAGAGATGATCAGATCAATGATCAATTTCTGCTTCTGAGGGAACTGGCATAGTCACAGCCACGGGAATGTAGGGCCTGAAGTCAATTTATCACACAGCTGATGGAGCGGCTCCCTCTCGTGGTCGGAGCCTGCGCTGCTGAGTGAAGCAAAAGGGCATCTTGCACTAACTCAGAAATTAAGGTGAAAGAAAATAGAGCCTTAATTCGGCCACTAGCAACATCTGACGTTCATAAATGCATTTTCAAAGCTTATAAAACAAGCCACACTCCACAGGCACCTAGAGGGGAACCTGGGTTATGACTGGCAAACGGTTAACCAGACACAGAACCGTAAGATTCCTGTTTGCCTTTGAGGCCACCTTCAGCACTTCTTTATCCCCAAGGCTATGAAACCTCCCAGCTCCTCTGAGAGCAGCCCAACACATACACATTAAGAATTCAGTGCTATTGCCTTGATCAATATCTGTGATCTAGTGTCACACTCACATTTTTCTGTGAAATTAAGTCAGTAGATTCCCATTTCCAATGGAAATACATTCTAAGCCCTGTTCTAAATGTGAAATTGAAGGCCGTTAAATTACAAGCATCAGGAAGAAGTAAACATTGGTTAGGGCAGTAAGCTTAGCCCAATCCAGGCCAGCTCAGCACAGCTCAGCTCAAGTCTTAGAATCCTTGTCTCTGGATTGTTCTGGGGTCTTGGGGAGGCAGCTGAGTCATGACTTTTAGCATTAGACTGAGGTGCCTAAACTCTCTACCAGCTCGAAGTCCTTTTTCACAATGGTTCCTTTGCCCAGAACTTCGTCTCCTCAAATACCACTTACCATCTTCAAAAGTTTCTTTCTTTTGCTATTTATTCTTAAGTGGATAATTTATATAGGTTATCATGCTATTTGTGGGGGGCGTGACTCTGACATTTTGGAATTCACTCCATCTGGTAAAGGCTCCTTGTTTCCTTAAGGAGAGTGGTGTTTTCAGGTGGTGATGCAGGAATGAGGAGCGTGTGGAAAAGAGGTGGCTACCCACCTCTTTATTGTATAATAGTTTGATAAAGTACATTTTTAAATTACCATTGCTTTAATGTACACTTTAGCACAATTTTTTACTTTAAAGTTTTAAATACCATTAAAGAATTTATGCTTTAAAAGACACTTATGCTTTCTAGAATGGGGCAACGCCCCCCAAAAATCTTCGACACAGTTCTGAGCTGAAGAGAACAGCGCAGTAATGACAATAGCTAATCCGCATTGTGATTGCTGTGTCAGGTGCTGTTCTAAGTGTTTTACATACTGATTTATTTAGTCCCCATAACAATAGTGAGATAGGCTACTATTATATTCCCTATTTTACAGATGGAAAAATGGAGGCATAGTGATTCTGTAAAGTGCCTAATAAATGTCACCTAATATAAGGCAGCCTGACTCAAATCTTGGACTTGAATAAAAAGACCTATTATAGTCCTGATTGTATGATTTAGGAAAAGTCTTTGGAGTACCTCTGAGATTTTCTTACCTATGAAATGAGGATAATAATTCTGCTCTGTGTGCTGCACTAGGTTGCCACAAGACCATTCATTTATTTCCCAAGTATTTGTTGAGGGTCAACCGTATGTCGACTGGAAACACAACTGTAATGACAGATATGTTCTTGCCCTCATGCACTTCATACTCTAATGAGGGAGACAGAAAACAGATGAACAAAGAAATAAATACAATCATTACAAATTGTGCTAACATCTCTGAAGGCAATAATGCAGGGACTGAGATAGAGGACCAAAGTTGGGGGGCAGTGGAGGGCATTTAGTGGTGTGATTACAGCTCCTTTAGATGGGGGACTAGGGTAATCAGCAAAAGTATAGAGAAGGTTATATATTAGTAGAGACCTGGAGATCCACAGAGAGCTAGCCATGGGGAAACACTGGAGAAGATGGAAGGATAGAGTGTTCCAGATGAAATGGTATGTGAAAAGCCAGGGGATAAAAAGGGGCTAGCTATACGAGCAGAAACTGAGACCAGTATGATGCCATCAATGAAATTATTGTACATAAAGGTGTGAAAAGAACTAACAAAGTTAGGGAGTTAAAATACCCTGAAACAAAAACACTGATACATTTGGTGCACTTAGGCCAGTGGAAACCAAACCTCATTTCTCACTTTTCCTGAGAAGAAATGGTTTAAATAGTCCAGTCGCTCCTTTGTTTTCCTTCCATGCCCATCAATGCGCGGAGACATCTTTGCTCCTGCCCATTTGTTAGTGTAACAGAATAGTTTTTGAAACATTTGGGTTTATCTTTCTGTGTTTTCTTCTTTCCTGTTCTCCTGAACTCAACCTTTCCTCCTTTTTTTATTTCAGGGATATTTCTGCAGTTTCTTTCAGGCCTTTTGTTAAAACCCTATGCCACTGAAGGAATAAGACTGGATGCCATTGTTCTCTTTCCATTGGCTCTCTATACCATTTTCTTTTAATTCTTATGTTTCTCTTATTTATTTACCCAAGAAATATGTAATTAATATAAAACACAGTGAACAAAATAAAATAAACTTAAATTATGTAATATCCTACCATGAAGAGATAATTAAGCATTATCAACATTTTAATGTCTCTGTAACAAACTTTTCCTTTGTTGTTTCCCTTGCTATTCATATATCCTACCATTAGGTGATGGAAGATTGTTAAATTAGTAGGCTGATTAAAGAAGAGGTAAACTCTTTTCCACTTTTTGTATTTTTCAAAACACTATTAATATAATTAAACATTGAAAGTTACTAGCAAAGGTCAGCTTTTTAAGAATTAAATGCCTTAAGAAAAATGTATATGCTGTACTTAGTATTATTTAACTTCACAGCTTAATTAATTAATTAATTAATGTTTTATCACTCATCTAAAGTTTACTTTGGTGTCAAAAATCTCTGGGAAATTGTACATGACTTTGAGGTCTCAGTCACACTGAGTGGTAAGACTTTTGTATGCTCTGTGATTAACTTAAAGAATTATTTTCTTTTTATTCTCTGATATTTATTTTTTAGGTACCCTTATATCAGGAAGAAGATAGGAATAGCTACAGATTAAACTTAAAATCCCAACAATTTAGCAGAGTATCTGGCACAAGATAGATATTTAATAAACACTTATTTCCCTTATTACCAGTCTCCTTTTTGAAACTAAGAATGTAGAAGCTGCCTTGGTTTATTTTTCCCAAACTAGATGAAGATATTTTTCCTTCTTCCTCCCTCATTCCCTCCCTCCCTCCCTCCCTCCCTCCCTCCTTTTCTTCCTTCCTACCTGTGCCTCTCTTGCAAGAATTACCACCCACCTCTTCTTTTCTCTCTAGCTGGGTACAATTTAGAACCTATTTAGATAAACTAGTTATTGCTGATTAAACTTGGCAATTTATTGTTTTTAACAAGCCCTGAATCAAGAAATATTTAGACTTAATATGTACTTAGACCTGTTGGAAAATAAAATTATAACAAAAAATGTAAGAGAGAAAGTGTAAGTAGCAGCTGCTTTGTTTTACACATGACCTCTACGGTCCCCCTCCCGCAAGTCCTGCATCCCTTTCACAGAATACTGCATTCTGAACAGAAATTGAAAAGGTTGTAACTTTCATTTCATCATAATGTCCCAATTGTCTTCTTTCTTTGCCCTTAGAGGCTAAGGCAGGATTTTGTAATTCTCATTTTTTTCTCATACTGTTGGATGTAAAAACTAAAATCAATCCTGATGTTTGGACTCCCAACTGCTACACTATAAATACACCAAAAATGCAACTGTCTTTGAACAAAAGATTTTGAAAAGTCTTTGAAAAAAAGTTTGTTTTGGAATGTGCTTCTCATTCCAAATACCCTCCTTATATGTGTCATTAAAAAACCTTGTATAGTTTTTGAGAAAAAAATCTTATTTAAAAAATATACCATTCAGGGGAGAAAATATTTGCAAATGGAACAACTGACAAAGGATTAATCTCCAAAATTTATAAGCAGCTCATGCAGCTAAATAACAAAAATCAAACAACCCAATCCAAAAATGGGCAGAAGACCTAAATAGACATTTCTCCAAAGAAGATATACAGACTGCCAACAAACACATGAAAGAATGCTCAACATCATTAATCATTAGAGAAATGCAAATCAAAACTACAATGTGATATCATCTCACACCAGTCAGAATGGTCATCATCAAAAAATCTAGAAACAATAAATGCTAGAGAGGGTGTGGAGAAAAGGGAACACTCTTGTACTGCTGGTGGGAATGTGAAGTGGTACAGCCACTATGGAGAACAGTATGGAGGTTCCTTAAAAAACTACAAATAGAACTACCATATGACACAACAATCCCACTACTGGGCATATACTCTGAGAAAACCATAATTCAAAAAGAGTCATGTACCAAAATGTTCATTGCAGCTCTATTTACAATAGCCAGGACATGGAAACAACATAAGTGTCCATCATCGGATGAATGGATAAAGAAGATGTGGCACATATATACAATGAAATATTACTCAGCCATAAAAAGAAACGAAATTGAGCTATTTGTAATGAGGTGGATAGACCTAGAGTCTGTCATACAGAGTGAAGTAAGTCAGAAAGAGAAAGACAAATACCGTATGCTAACACATATATATGGAATTTAAGAAAAAAATATATCATGAAGAACCTAGGGGTAAGACAGGAATAAAGACACAGAATTACTAGAGAAAGGACTTGAGGATATGGGGAGGGGGAAGGGTAAGCTGTAACAAAGCGAGAGAGAGGCATAGATATATATACACTACCAAACGTACGGTAGATAGCTAGTGGGAAGCAGCCGCATAGCACAGGGAGATCAGCTCCGTGCTTTGTGACGGCCTGGAGGGGTGGGATAGGGAGGGTGGGAGGGAGGGAGACGCAAGTGGGAAGAGATATGGGAACATATGTATATGTATAACTGATTCACTTTGCTATAAAGCAGAATCTAACACACCATTGTAAAGCAATTATACTCCAATAAAGATGTAAAAAAAAAATATATATATATATACACCATTCAGAAATATCTTTTTACCTTTTTGCTCCTCTCTCTCTCTCTCTCTCTCTCTCTCACACACACACACACACATATACACACACACACACACACACACACAAGAAATAATTTAATTTAACCTCCTTGCATTTGGGACATGCTTGGTAGCAAGCTTGGGGACAAAGTGGAAAAATGGCCATTTAGCCTAAGAAATTAGATTGCAGTTTTCCTCTATCAAGAAACAATTGTATATAGATGATAAAATATTGAACATTTGTGACAGTAATTTAATATTATCCATTTAAAACTCATCTGACAGTTTTAAATATGGAAATTTTAATTTCTTATCCATATCAACAGATATTAAAACGTCTACAATTCCTTATGGCTATGTCAGTCTTGATGTGCATAATGCCTTTTTAAAATAAAGCTCAGCAGAAAAATCTCCATAATTATCTGGAGGTTTGGAAGAAACAAAATTCCTTTTTTATAGCAACCTAATAGCTTCTTAACTCATTAAAGTGTTCCTTCACTTTAGTCAGTGGTTTCAGCTGAGTTGTAAATCTTGAATATATAAGTATTTTTCAGCCTAAATGTTGGAAGCATCACCTGGTAGTTTGAGGCTAGCAGGAGCCTTGGAGCCATCCTCTCCTTCCAGGTCTAGCCTCCATTTTTCAAGGGACTTGCTTCAAGTCCCACAGCCAGATGGGGTGGAGCTGGACCTAGAATCCCTGACTGTGACACTCAAGACAATCTCTGTGCTAAGTCTTTCCCTCAGTCCTAGAGACTCCAGCCTTCCCGATCTTTTCCTTTGAAATCCATTGAATGATGTAAAAGACACATTTCTGTTGAAAGGGCGTGTTCTTCAGTATCAGAGCAGGAATGATGAATACTACCCTAGGGTTCTTTTTTTTTTTTAACATTTTATTTATTTATTTATTTGGTTGAGCCAGGTCTTAGTTGCACCAGGTCTTAGTTGCGGCAGACAGGCTCCTTAGTTGTGGCATGCATGCAGGCTCTAGTTCCCCAACCAGAGATTGAACCCGGGCCTCCTGCATTGGGAGCTCAGAGTCCTACCCACTGTGCCACCAGGGAAGTCCTTACCCTAGGGTTCTAAGGCACAGAAATATACTTCTCAAACATAGACATAAACAAAACATTAATGTGATAATCTAGTTCTCAGTATAGAATATACTATGCTTTCTATAATAAATTGTACTAATATTAACAGGAAACTTTGGATAGAAAAGTATAGTGAGTCTCAATACGAAAACAGTAATAGTTATTTATTTAAGATGTCCAAAATTAAGGCTTCCTATTATTTTCTGATTACTTAAAATCATTATCTAAGCAAAGCATCAAACTTCTATAATTTGCTCCTGAGAGAGAACTTTTCTGTAAACATGCTTCCTTCTTCCATTTTTTTTCATAAGCAACAATTCAGTAATTTTCCTTATATCTCATTTAGACAATTGAGAATTCGTATGTAGTATTAAACATTTCTCTTCTTCTTGAAATATAAATAACTTGACTTCTTTTGATAACATTTTCAATTCTTCAGAAGTTGAGGCAGCAGTGGAGGATTGGCTCCCTGAAACTTAATTCTAAGCAACAGAAGAGATTTAGGATGGGGTAAGATTTCTTAAGGTACAATTAATTGATTACATCTATATTTTATGTTTTGATTTGGGAAAACGTAGTTAAAAGCAGAGAAATCTGATGTCTATTATTCTTGGATAAAAGCATGCCAAGGATCAGTAGAAGGTGTTGTAAACACCTCTTGACTTTCAAAGGAGAGTGATTAAGGATTTGTTTAAAAGTGTTAGCATGGGGCTCAAAGAATGTCACCCTCTCATTCTCTCAGGCCAGAAATACAGGAAATTCTGGGGGAAAAAATCCTCTGGACTTGAGGATATTCCTGGAGAAAGTCTTCTATGAGGAAAAATTTAGGTTTAATTTCACATGTAAACCTTCACCTGAAACTCAGAATCCTTTTTCAGAGAGGTTTCAAAGGCAAGCTGATTTGACCAAACATGTGGGAGTCCCAGAAATGGCATTCTTATCAGAGTTTTTTTGAAGTAGTATCAAATATAATTGTTTCAATGTTTTTGATATTAAAAGTGGAAGAAAACTCGTTTTATTTAGTCTCTTATTCTGACTTTACCAAGATACCATATTTATTTCTATTTCCACATTTCTCACCATTCTTCAAAAGTCAAATCACAAGTCTTTTCTTACATTAAAACCATTGCATTCTTTCTCACTTCTCTGACCTCATTCCATTGATCACCCCACCCTTCCTCTATTTGCTACTTATGAACTCTTATTTGTCCTTCAAAATTTCAACTTGAATTTCATCTTCTCTGACACATCTACCCAGATTCAGCCAAACTGACTTAAGCCCTTCCTCCTCTGTGTTTCCAAGGAAATGTGTTCATTTTGCACATTATGACATTTTACGTGTTGTATGATACTTTGTTGCCATGTTCTATCTCTACTGGGTGGCAAGATCATGTCTGCATCATCTCTGCAACCATATCCAACATAAGGTCTCATTAAAGATTTGATTATCTTTGAGGAACTTGCTGTCAAGCAGGAAGCATATTTAAAATAACGAAAAATCATAGGAAGCAATAATTAATTCATTAATTTATTCAACAGATTTTTATTAATTGCCTATTTTGGTCTGGTTAAAAAAGAAAATAAGATAGACTTGGTACTGATTTCATAGAATTTAAAGTTTGGGCTTAGAGATAGATATTAAATAATGAATTATACAAGTGATTTGTAATTAGTGCAACAATAAAGAAGTACTGCGTGCCAGGAGAATGAAGAATAGGCACAGGGAACAACAGCATGTTCAAAAGCCGTGAGGTGGGGCTTCCCTGGTGGCACAGTGGTTGAGAATCTGCCTGCCAATGCAGGGGACACGGGTTCGAGCCCTGGTCTGGGAAGATCCCACATGCCGCAGAGCAACTGGACCCGTGAGCCACAACTACTGAGCCTGCGCGTCTGGAGCCTGTGCTCCGCAACAAAAGGCCGCGATAGTGAGAGGACCGGGCACCGCGATGAAGAGTGGCCCTCGTTTGCCACAACTAGAAAAGGCCCTCGCACAGAAACAAAGACCCAACACAGCCATAAATAAATAAATAAATAAATTTAAATCATATGGGCTTCTAAGAAGACCTCTGCTTAAAAAAAAAAAAAAAAAAAAGCCCTGAGGTGATAAGAAACTTGGACCTTTCAAGAAAATGAGAGAAGATGAGAGAAGGTTGATGTCATTGATACAGGAATAGAAGGAAGAGACTGGCAATACATCAATTTGGGGAGCTGGGCAGAGGCCAGATCATGTAGGGACTTTTAGGTCACATTAAAATGTCTGGAATTTATTTTAAAACCAAAAGAAAATCATTCAAGAGTATGAAGCAGGATTGTACCATGACTGAATTTAATGTAAAAAAAAAGCTTATTCTAGCTGTCAGATGAATACTGGATGTGGGGAGATAAGTTGGGTGAATGATGATTGTAACTTATACTAGTGTGACGTAAGTGGGAATAGAGAAAAGTGGACGGGTTTGAGAGACTTTTAGAAGCTGGAATCCACAATATTTAGAGGTTAGTTGGACTTGCGTGTGTGTGTGTGTGTGTGTGTGTGTGTGTGTTTGGTATTTTGTGTTGAATGAGCGGTGGAAGCACGAGAGAAGAAAATGTCAAAGGTGACTTTCAGGTTTCTTAATTGAGCAAGACTGTGAATGACAGCATGTTTTATGTGCTTATGTGGAAAAATTTAAGAAATGAAAGGTTGTCAACCCCAACCTCCCTCACCAATCTTCTGAACCTAAAACCCCATTGGGTCTTTAGAGAGTATACAAGTGTCTCCTATAGAAAGGCAAAAGATCCCGATGATGGGGGTTGATAGGTAACCTTTTAAAACATTTTTAGTAGAGATTGTTGGGACACTAACTGTTAGCAAGGGATGAGCCTTGAGTGCACAAGACTTGTCTAAGAGGGGCTCTTAGAGTAGGTGGTGAGACAGGAAATGGAGGACTGGAAAAAAGAGAGGGGCCTTGGAAACAGGCCTTACTTGTTGGCAAATGCAACAATTTTGCTGGAGAATGGGAAGGTCCTAAAAGGAATATATCACAGTGTCTCCAGAGAAACAGACGCTACAGATGTGTAACTGCCATTCAAATCCCCTCCCCTTTGCTTTCAACTGAGCTCTTCACCATTACAACAATCTTCTTTCACAAACTTAATCTAGTTGAGCTTTGTCCCCCATACCTGATTCCCTGATGTCCTGCAACTTTCCCTGAAATATCTCTAGCTCATAAGCCCATAATATGTTTCTGTGACTCAGCACCTCTTACTAATTAATGTAATACATTTTAGAAACTGTCTCAAAAAGTTTTAGCTTTCTGCCCTCCCTGCCCTTCATTTCCCTCCACCCACACTTTTTTTTTTCATAGTCTAACCAAGTTTTTTTTGATTTATGTTTTTGATTTTTTTTAAACATCTTTTTTGGAGTATAATTGCTTTACAATGGTGTGTTAGCTTCTGCTTTATAACAAAGTGAATCAGTTATACGTATAATGTTCCCATATCTCTTGCGTCTCCCTCCTTCCCACCCCCCCATCCCACCCCTCTATGTGGTCACAAACCACCAAGCTGATCTCCCTGTGCTATGCGGCTGCTTCCCACTTGCTCTCTGTTTCGTAGTGTATATATGTCCATGCCACTCTCTCACTTTGTCACAGCTTACCCTTCCCCCTCCCCATATCCTCAAGTCCATTCTCTAGTAGGTCTGTGTCTTTATTCCCATTCCCGTATTACCCCAGGCTCTTCATGATCTTTTTCTTGTTTCTCTTAGATTCCATATATATGTGTTAGCATACGGTATTTGTTTTTCTCTTTCTGACTTACTTCACTCTGTATGAGAGACTCTAGGTCCATCCACCTCACTACAAATAACTCAATTTCATTTCTTTTTATGGCTGAGTAATATTCCATTGTATATATGTGCCACATCTTCTTTACCCATTCATCTGATGATGGATATTTAGGTTGCTTCCATGTCCTGGCTATTGTAAATAGAGCTGCAATGAATATTTTGGTACATTACTCTTTTTATTTTTTTGCGGTACACGGGCCTTTCACTGCTGTGACCTCTCCCGTTGCGGAGCACAGGCTCCGGATGCGCAGGCTCAGCGGCCATGGCTCACGGGCCCAGCCGCTCCGCGACATGTGGGATCTTCCCAGACCGGGGCACGAACCCGTGTCCCCTTCATCGGCAGGCAGACTCTCAACCACTGCGCCACCAGGGAAGCCCCATGACTCTTTTTGAATTATGGTTTTCTCAGGGTATATGCCCAGTAGTGGGATTGCTGGGTTGTATGGTAGTTCTATTTGTAGTTTTTTTTTTTTTTAATATAAATTTATTTAATTATTTATTTTTGCTCTGTTGGGTCTTTGTTTCTGTGCAAGGGCTTTCTCTAGTTGAGGCGAGCGGGAGCCACTCTTCATCGCGGTGCGCGGGCCTCTCACTATCGCGGCCTCTCTTGCTGTGGAGCACAGGCTCCAGGCACGCGGGCTCGGTAGTTGTGGTGAGCGGGCTCAGTTGCTCCGCAGCATGTGGGATCTTTCCAGACCGGGGTACGAACCCGCGTCCCCTACATTGGCAGGCACATTCTCAACCACTGCGCCACCAGGGAAGCCCCTATTTGTAGTTTTTTAAGGAACCTCCATACTGTTCTCCATAGTGGCTGTATCAATTGTTTGAACTAAATATAAAACAGCTCATCTGACTAAACCATGAATCCGTTTATAAAATGCACTAGGTGGCAGTAGAGGAACTCCTTCACTGTGGTTGAAAAATGCCTGTAGTGCAAGGGGAATGTGTATGAAAACAGTCAAGTTCCAGCTTCCCACTGTTACCTGAACTGAAGGCAGAGAGAAAATAAAAGAGGAAAGTAGCACAGTTAGCTAAATGCTGCTTCATCAATTCAACCTGCTTGGTATTCATGTCACATGGGAGAAAATGTTTTCAAGTACGCTTGTCTCTTGTTTAATGAAGTAACTGCATTTCTGTTTTCTTTTTATGCCATAGAATTAATTTCCATTAAATAAACCCCATTTTTCATCACTGGATTTCATTATTAAATTGGGGATATAGTCCTTTAGAAGAAAACTGGTCATGAATATTATTAAATCATAGGAATGCAGCAAATATTTAGAAATAGCTCATTTAAAGGAAAATAACCATCTGTTAAAAACACTGACAATAGTACTAAAATATTTAGAAATATTTCTAAAGTATCAGTAACATTGTGCTATATTCCAAATAAGTCAGAAAATAGAAAATATTAAGAAAGAAAATATAATATAATATCAGGTTCTTTAGAAGTAAAGGATCAAACTTGCCTGCTAGTCACTCCTTAAATCTTTAGTAGTTTGATTCAATTTTTCCATTGTCTTGAACTGCCATACCCCCTTTTAAACTGTATATTAAATGTAATTTATTTAAAAAGTTATTTTCTGTATGAGAACTTGAGCTCTTTCCAGGTATTAGCTCATGCTGACTCTTTAATGGCCAAGCAGTGTTTATTTATTTACCTAATGGTAGATGTTCCGTATTAGGTGATATTATTACTAACATTTACATCATGTGTTATAGTTTACAAAATGTTTTTTTCACACACATTATCTTATTTAATCTTCACAACTATATGGTTATTTAGGGATTGTTTTTATCCCTTTTTTACAGATGAGGAAAAAATGAGGTCATAAAGGCTAAATAACTTATCCAAGGTCACACACACACATTTTAAGTGACAAAATTTTGACATAAACCTAAGTTTTGACTCTAAATCTTGGGATCTTCCCACTACTACTCACTGACTCCCAAGCAAGTCTCATATTTTAAAAATTAAGTTAATTTACCAAAACCAAAAACAAAACAGAGGCATATAAAGAAGAAAAAACAATGGCCCACTGTGGGTGGCCCATTGACGATAGATAGGGGCTGGATGGTGAAGGACTTTGTAACCCTTGGAATAGAAACTTTCTGTCAAGGGCAATGGGGAGCCACTGAAGTGTCCAGAGTCAAGGCACAACACGGTTTGCATGTTATAAAAGACAACTCTGGTTACAGTGCGGAAGGGGTTTGGAGGCAGCAAGAGTGGCTGTGGGGAGGTTGGGGAGGTGGCTGTGTCAGTGTTCAGGAGAAAGAAGTGGTTTTGGGTGGTGGCAATGGGCATTGTGAAAAATGGGCAGATTTGAGAGATGTTCAGTAGTTTAAATGAACAGGCCTAGATGATTGAGTGTAGACTGAGGATAAAGGAAAGGGGCGTATCAAGGATGAATTTTATGATGGACAAACAGGTGGATAAAGGCGATTTTTTCTGAAATGTTATTTGTCTATTATCTAATTAATCAACAAAAATCCTTGTTAACAGATTTCTTTTATAGTTTTAACTTGCAATTCAGAAAGGCTATGCTGTTTTTCCTGGAGTGTTCTTCTTCCTATCTTTCCCCATCCTACAAACATAAGCTTAATGTCTCCTCCAAGAAATCCTTTTCAGTTTTCACAGCTGGAAAACTCTCTGTTCTCCTATGGCACTACGTCCACACCTCTGGCTTAGCTGTTGTCACAGTCTGCCTTTACTGTGGTGTTTATATCTATTGCCTCAACCAGACTGTAATTCTTTTGAGCTATACCTGAATAAATATCGGCTGAATAAATACTTGAATTAATATATTTGAACTCTTACTTTATTTTCTGTTTTACAAGTAAAATGGTATTCCTATTAAAAAAGGGAAAGCTCAACATCATAAACAAGAAACTTAAGTCAAAGATGGGGACAGGAGATTAGTAGACCCTTAGAACTCTAAAATAATTTAAAGATTAATCCTTTGTCAGTTTCTTCATTTGCAAATATTTTCTCCCATTCTGAGGGTTATCTTTTTGTCTTATGGTCTTATGGTCTCCTTTGCTGTGCAAAACCTTGTAAGTTTCATTAGGTCCTATTTGTTTATTTTTGTTTTTATTTTCATTACTCTAGGAGGTGGGTCAAAAAAAAAATCTTGCTGAGATTTATGTCAAAGAGTGTTCTGCCTACGTTCTCCTCTAAGAGTTTTATAGAGTCCGGCCTTACATTCAGGTCTTTAATCCATTTTGAGTTTATTTTTGTGTATGGTGTTAGGGAGTGTTCTAATTTCATTCTTTTACATGTAGCTGTCCAGTTTCCTCAGTACCACTTACCAAAGAGACTATGTTTTCTCCATTGTACAGTTGTGCCTCTTTTGTCATAGATTAGGTCACCATAAGTGTGTGGGTTTATCTCTGGGCTAGCTCCAGACACACTACTTTATATACCAGTGAAAAGGCTTTAGACGTGATCTCAGAACTATGAGTGATAATCTTTTAGAAATCATAGAGAATGTCAGTAGCCTCAAATGAATATAAATGGGAGAATGCCACAATTCTTACTAGAAAAGAATGGTAAGCTCCAGAAACAAAAATCACTAATTTTTATTTAAAATCACAAAAATAATAAAGTAATTGATTAATTATCCAATTTATTTATTCTGTAAAAATATATTGACTACTGAGCATATAAAAATAAGGAAGAAGGAAGCCATAGCCTCTTAGAGGAGACAGAGACATGAAAAAATAAATGTAACATGATGTGACCTGTATTATAATAGAGGTATGTACACACAGCTATGGTAATACAAATGAGAAATTAATTCTGCCTGAGCATGTGGTCAGGGATAGCTGAAGATAAGAAGTGACATTTGCATTACTCTTTAAATAATAAATAGGAATTCCCCAGTAATCAAATAGGAAAGAGCATCACAGGCATGCAAAATGCATAATCAAGTTATGAAAGAATTACAACGCCTCTCTGGGCAGGTGGAACAGAGGATGTGTGAGAGAAAATGTCATGGGATAATCCCAGAAAGGCAGGTTAGAACTGAGAGAACCTAGCTTAGGAGCCATAATAAAAAATTGGTGCCTGACTGTGTAGAAAACTTTAGAGCTCATTTTTAAAAACACATGGTTTACAGATGTGCAGGAAAAAAATGTAGTAATGAGTAGGAATTAGTATGTGAGTGAGAACCTACAGTGTCTGGCACAGAGGGATGATCAATAGATATTGAATGAGTAAACTTAGATTCATAAAGATGTTTTTAAATGAACAATATTTATAAATATTTATGATATAAAATAAATATATAAAAACCAATAGCCTTTCTACATGACAGAAAGGAACAGCTGGAAACTATAATGGAAACATTGTCCTTTTCAATAGCAACAAAACAAAATCTACATATGTGTAAGCTTATAAAAAATGAATTGGAACCTAGAGGATTAAAACACAAAACATGAATAAATGATATAAAAGATGAAGGATGACTTGAATATTTGAAAAACATGCCATGTCACTGGATGGGAACACAACATATAAGAGATATCAATTCTTGCAACTTATTTAGTATTTTAATGCTATTTTAATAAAAATCTCAATAACACTTTTTTTCTATGCAGGAAAAAAATACAAATTCAAGCTTCTTCTGGAGGAGTAGTAAGATAAAAATATCCAAATTCAATTTTGTTTAAAAAAAAGGCTAATGAGAAATTTTTCTCTTTTTTGATATTAAAAGATATTGCAAAGCTATAATAATTGAAATAATATGATATCAAAACAAAATTGTACACAAATATCATTGGCATGTCATAAAGAACTCAGAAATAAACTTTAATGTATAAATAAGATGTCATGGAAAATTAATGTGAAAAAAATGGTTTATTCCATAAATGATACTGGCAAAGTTTGTTAGCTGGAATAGAAGATCATTCACCCAAGCTTCTAAACACCAGAAGAATTCATAGAAAAGAAAATTATAAGTGTGATTATTGATTTTAAAACAATGCTACTGTAATTACTGAACAAAGACTTGTTGTAGTATACAATCTATGAATTGTGGGGTTGGGAAAAACTGGTTGGTAATTTTATGGAATGTACAATTTGTGATGTATGTTTTAGCAGATACTATCCTAACTTATTGAAATGCAATTATGTAAATACTTATATGCAATATGTCCATTAAAAATATGCATCCTTAAACATCACTAATTATTAGAGAAATGCAAATCAAAACCACAAGGAAGTATCACCTCACACCAGTCAGAAAGGCCATCATCAAAAAGTTTACAAATAATAAGTGCTGGGGAGGGTGTGGAGAAAAGGGAACCCTCCTACACTGTTGGTGGGAATGTAAATTGGTGAAGCCACTATGGAAAACATTATGGAGGTTACTTAAAAAACTAAAAATAGAGCTACCGTATGATCCAGCAATCCCATTCCTGGGTATATATTTGGAAAAGATGAAAACTCTAATTCAAAGAGTACATGCACCCCAATATTTATAGCAGCACTATTTACAATAGCCAAGACATGGAAACAACCTAAATGTCCATTGGCAGATGAATGGATAAAGAAGATGTGGTACACACACACACACACACACACACACACACACACACACACACACAATGGAATATTACTCAGCCATAAAAAAGAATGAAATAATATCATTTGCAGCAACATGGATGGACCTAGAGAGTATCATACTAAGTGAAGTAAGTCAGACAGAGGAAGACAAATGTTGTATCACTTATATGTGAAATCTAAAAAATAATACAAATGAATCTATGTACAAAATAGAAATAGAGTCAAAGACATAGAATACAAACTTATGGTTACCAAAGGGGAAAAGAGCGAGGGAGGGGTAAATTAGGAGTGTGGAATAACAGATATAAGTTATTATACATAAAAAAATAAGCAACAAATGACTTACTGTATAGCATAGGGAACTATATTCAATATCTTGTAATAACCTATAATGGAAAATAATCTGAAAAAAATAACTAAATCACTTTGCTGTACACCTGAAAGTAACACAATATTATAAATCAACTATATTTCAGTGAAAAAAGAAAATAAAAATATGAATCATTTTGGATAACATTGTTAATCCAGAACAAGCCATATTCTTGACTTCATAAATATACCTTGTTCTACTCTATTTGGAGAAAATTTGATCCACACTGGACTTCATAAAGTCATGCCAATGAAAGGACAGAGAACGTCGGATTGTATAAAAAGGAAAACCCAAATTTATGCTTTCCACAAGAAGCATATTTTAAATATGAAGATAAGGATACTATACAAGTAAAAGAATTGAAAAAAATACACCATGCAAAAAACAAATAAAAAGAAACTATGAGTGGCTATATTAATATCAGACAAAGTAGACTTCAGGAAAAGGAATATTACCAGAGATAATAAAGATAGGCAATAGAGAAAAATCAATAAAATTGATAAATCTGTAGTTCTTCTGGTCAAAATTAAAAGAGGAGGGACTTCCCTGGTAGTCCAGTGGTTAGGACTTCACGTTTTCACTGCATGGGGGGCCTGAGTTGGATCCCTGGTCGGGGAACTAGGATCCTGTGTGCCACGTGGTGCGGCCAAAAAAAACAAAAGAAAAAAAAAGGAGAAAGTCACAAATTATCAATATAAGAAACAAAAGGGGAGATATCATTATGGATTCTATAGATATTAAAATAATAGTAAGACAATATTATGAATAAATTTATGACAATAAATTCGTCAACTTAGGTAAAATGGACAACTCCTTGAAAGACACAAATTAACGAAAAGGACTCAAGAAGAAGTTAAAAACCTTAATAGCTTTTATATCTACCTTAAAAATTGAATTTATACTTAAAAATCTTCCCACAAAAAAATGTCCAGTCAATGTGGTTTCACTGGTCAAGTCTACCAAATATTTAAGAAATGAAAAATACCAATCTTATGTGAATTCTTTCAGATGAAAAATTGGTAGAGACAGTTCATAGTTCATTTTTATGAGGCCAGTATAGAGAGATGCCATGTTTATGGATTGGAAGCTTCAGTATTGTTGAAATATAAATTCTCCACAAATTAATCCTTACATAAAATTCAATTCCAATAAAAATTGCAGTTGACTTTTTTTTGGTAGAAATGGACAAATTGGTTCCCAAATTTATATAGAAATGCAGAGGACCAGAGTATTTAAAAATTTTTAACAAAGAATACCAAAGTTGGAGGACTTCCAACTTAACTGAAGCTGCAGTAATCAAGACAGTGTGGTTTTGTCTAAGTATTAACATATAGGTTGATGGACAGAATAGTGAGCTCAGAAGCACACCCATCCATATATGGTTATTTGATTTTCTGTAAAAGTGTCATGACAATTCCATAAGCAAAATATAACCTTATAAAAAATCTTACTGGAACAATTGTTTATCTTCATAAAAAATGAACCCTGACTCTTATCTCGTTCCATTCACCATAAATTAACTCAAAA
The DNA here is from genome assembly GCF_059928025.1 of Delphinapterus leucas. NCBI lineage: Eukaryota > Metazoa > Chordata > Mammalia > Artiodactyla > Monodontidae > Delphinapterus > Delphinapterus leucas. Next base: position 86,905,739 of record NC_143135.1, on the reverse strand, counting down.
TGAATCATAGAGTTAAATATGAAAACTAAAACTATAGGACTTCCCCAAAAAAACATAAGAGAAAGTCTTCACACCTTGGAGTAGTTGTAGATTTCTTAGAGAGTACACAATATGCATAAACCATAAAAGGAAAAAATAGAAAATTAGTGTTTACAAAAATGAAAAACTTTTGTTATTTGAAAGGCAAGCCACAGATGGGAAGGAAATATTTGCAATATAGCTGATAAAGGACTTGTATACAGAATGCATAAAAAAGACTTACATCCTAGTAAGGGAAAATAATCAATAAAAACAGGCAAAAGATTTGGACAGATACTTCATAAAAGAAAGTATACAAATGGTGATTATGCACATGAAAAGGAATTCAACATTATTAGTCATCAGGGAAGTGTGAATTAAAACTGTAATCTGATGCCACTATACATATTAGAATGACTAAAATTAAAAATATCATCAAACAGGCAAATGGATATATTTTGGTATATTTGTACAATGTGATACTACTCAGCAATGAACACATGAGTGATGAACACAACATGCAACATGGATGCAATATCAAAACATGCAACAACATGGATGAATATCAAAAAATATTATGCTCAGTATCAGAAGCCAGACACAGAAAAACACATGTTGTATAATTCCATAGAGTCAGTAATGACAGAAAGCAGGTAAAAATTTTTCCTGAATATGGGGATTAAGGGGCATTTTGCAGCAGAGAGAACTTTTGGGGTGATGTAAATATTTTATCTTTATTGATTATACTGTTGTGTATATTTTTCAAAACTCATCAAATTATGCCCTCAAAGTCAGTGCATTTTGTTGTATGAAAATTGTACCTTAATAAAGTTTATTTACTAAAGACACCTATGTAAATGGGAAACATATTTGACACAACTTTGAGGCAAAGGGTTATTCTGACTTTCTACATAAAATCAAATAAATAAATAAGAAAAACTTTGAGACTCAACATATGAGTTGTGAAAGGTCATGTAGAAGAAGTTCATTCACAGAAGATGAAATACAAATGAGTAATAAAGTTATAAAAATATTCAAGTTAAAGATATTTAAAAAAATTAAAAAGGGAAAAAAATATTCAAGTTGTTTAGCAATCAAATAAATGCTAATTAAAATGATTAAAAGTTTTTTCATAGCAATGATTAAAATCTTTTCAAAGCAAAAGATTGAAAAATATTATAATAGTGCTAGAAAGAATTTGGTGTTTGTTCATTGTTGGCAGGAACATGAATCATATAACTGTGTGAAAAGCAAATTGTAAATATATACTGTGAACCTTAAGATTTCCATACTTTGCTCCATTAATCTTAATTTTAGGACTCTATGTTAAGGAAATTCTCAAAAATGTAGATAAAACTTTAAGTAAAATAAATTGACTCCAGCATTATTTGTATTTTCAAAACCCTAAAAATAGCCTAAATATCAAGTAATACAGGAATGTTAAATTAATGATTTTTAGACTTTTGAGAAAATCTAACAGAAATTTTTTTAATTAAACAAAATCTTACTTAGAACCTCAATAATCAAGACATATAATAGCAGATCTGTTCTGCGGATGGTGTCTACCTACCCCACCTCTTTTTGGCTCTTTGCACTGGATTTTTCAGAGGCACTTTGGAAGAACCCTATGACTTTGAGAGCACAGTTTGAAACTCACTCCATTAAACAAGTTACTATTATCTATACAATAGTATATTATGATATTTGCAAAGAATATTTGGAGGCATGAGAAAAAATTTAAAATATAGAATACAAAGTTGTAATATATTTTATAATCTCAGCTATGTGAAATATATCTGGAAAAAAGAAAAGAAATAATAAATGAATTACAAATGTTTTCATGAAAATGAAAATAGCTTTGATATCTGGATGGTAAGATTATGACTAACTTTAGTTTTATCTTTATGCTTTTCTGAGTTTCTCAAGCTTTTAGAAAGATGGGCATATGGTTTTTATGTTGAGAAAAAAATGTGTGTGTGTTTAAAGTATGTCTTGCCAAACACACTTCATTTTGTTTTTTTGATATGTAAGTTAGTGGAAATGCTGTGGTTTACCATCTTATTTCAATTCAATGATTGACAAAATTTCTCATGGTATTTTATTACAAAAATAATGGACTGCAGGCTGGGTGAAATACAGTTAGGGAGATTCACAGTTGGTTAAGCAGTTCACTCAGTTACAAATATTTATTGAACACTCATGACTCTCTGAGACCTCTGCTGGGCCCTGAGGGTGTAAAGTGAATAATACAGAGACACTTAATTCAGGGAAGAACAAGCATGAGTGCAAATAATCACAGTTCCACAGTGACATACATCCATTGCAGATGTGGCAGTAATATTGAAGAATGACTGGCCTTGGGGCAACATCACAGAGGAAGTTTTATGTCCACTTACTTTAGGGTAAGCACCATTCTAAGTGCTTTACTTTGAGTCAGGAGTCACTGTTGCAAGCAACAGAGGCCAACTCTGGCTGATTACTCAGAAAAGGAGTTTTATTTGAAAGATGTATAGTTGTTAGCCTGGAGAACCAGGTTCGAGACAGTTTCTGGGAACAATATATGAAATCTTGATGTGCTGCGGGCTCCAATGAGAAGTAGAGCAATCCCATCACCATGGTTGGTCCTGCTGCATCAGGACTCAAACTTGCTACTACCCAGCCCCTGAAATTCCATGTCTCTGCACCTAGCACAGTCAGCACAATGATTGTCAGGCAAGGCCTCCCTCTTTGGGATTGGGGCCTTGGGTTGGTGAGTAATTGTGGTTGGTGAAGCCCAGGTCACATGCCATCCTCTTAGCTGTAACAAAGCTGGAGAGTTCTGGGTTTTTGCATTGAGTAGACAGGACTCATAAGCCTAGATGCTTTCCATATGTAGCAAGAATATTCCAAACAGGCTGGGTAACCAGAAAGCCTGACAGTTATCCACTGTACACATGTTATGTCATTTAATCCTTATGATGACCTCATGAGGTATTACATAGTCTCCATTTTTAAGATGAGGAAATTAAAGATTTAAGAGGGAGATGCAGAAGGAATGAGTCATTTGAACTCTAAGTTATCTTAAATTCTGAAAGCATGTAATACCATAAAATTAGATATAACCAAGTCTTAATTATTTAAATAACTGAAATAAAGCTATTCAGAAAAAGGAAATGCCCAAAGGACTTTTGAGGCCACAGCAACTTCTAATAGATTGGAGGAGAGAAGAGTGAGAAGGCAGCCTTCTGTCTCCTTTGCCATCTGAGTTTTCTTTTTGAGTCTACCAGGCAACAGTGAGATTTCATGGAATAAACATGCATTTTTAATGATTAAAAAGCAAAGAGCAATGAAGAGCACACAATGCTTGTAAGAAACTGGAGGGGAAAGAAGGAGTAAAAAGGGATGGAAGTTCTTTCCCAGGAAGAGCAGGTAGTTGTGAAGACAACAATCATAATAAAATTACTCATATTATTTTTATAATTATTGAACATTTATTATGTGCCAGATTTGGTGCAAAAAGCTTTGCAAACATTGCTTCAGTTAACCCTCACAAAAACCCTAAGTGGTCCTATCAATGTCATCCCTCGTGTTATAGATAAGAAAATGGAGTCTTTGAGAGCTTAAATAGCTTGCTAGTAAGTAGTGTTGGGATTATTAAACACACCACTTAAATACCTTATCCAAAGATCTTCAGTCTCCAAGGTGCATCCACAGGAGTTTATATCCCAACTTTTATATAATTGAGAGCTATTTTATTATTTTAATATTAATTAGATTCTAAAGCCCAAACAGATTTCTCTCTTAATAATACATTCTCTCAATCTCTCTCTCTCTTCCACTCTGTCTCTCTTGGATAAAGCAGGGTTGTAATTGTATAGGCAGATGGACGCAGCCTGGATTGACAGAGGTTCTCTCTGCTTGTAAAGAACAGCTTCATGTTCATCCACCCATCTGCTTGGTATCCATGCAACCATGAAATAGAACAGCTTTTGCATATTTATACTCTTCTTCTTCGTGCCATGCAGACATGGGGAATTACATGGTCATTTAGGAGTCTGACTGTCCATTTAGGAACATCTTATAACACCCAGTAGAATAAAATCACAGACAGAGAACATTTTTCTCCTTTCTTTCCCCAGAGATTTTGGCTCGGCAAAATTCCAGTTGGTTCATAAATTCACACTGCTCCTGCCTACCCCTTTATTTTCCCTAATGACCCTGTTGCCTTCTATTTAGTCTTGCATTGATAAGCCAAGGGAATAGGAAACATCTGTTCATAGAAAGTACTCAGATTTTAATAGAAAAAGAGTACTCTGAAAAATTAGATAATATACACATTGATACTATGACACAGGGAGTGTAAGAAATGCTTCTTTTCAATAAGCACATTTTACTAAGAATGTCATTTCCACAGCCATCTAAGTCCAGGGACAATATTAAAAAATGTGGGCCTCTCTCTGTAAATCTCCTAATCTCATAGCTGCATTGATCTGTAAACTCAATTCTACCACACCTGCAGTACTGCCAAGGTTGGTCACTGCTAACTTTCACACATCCCCATCACAGTGGGTGTGGCCTGTTAGTAAATTATTGATATTTACACTAAATTTACCTGGACTCAAATATGAGCAATGGGAGGCTGAAGAATAGATCCTGTGAGGTCCTTCTAGACAGAAACCTGACCAGAGACATCAGACCTTGCCATGCCTTTTGCTTTGTACTCTTGCTTTCCCCCATGCCTATTTTCAAGTGGAAGAAATTAGTAGCCTCTATAACCTGACATGAGATCTAATGAATTCGTAGGTTCAAGAAATGTTAGTACTGGAAGGGACATTACCTCATTAGATTAGAGCAATATTTTTTCAAACTACAGGTTGTGAACCATTAGAGAGTGGTAAAATCAATCTAATGGGTTGTGATTGATTAAATATGGTCACAAATTCTCTGATTCTGCTATCACTAAGAAAAAGAGTCTGCATCTGCTCCTTTTGGATCTGGGTTGACTAATAGAAGGCATCAGAAGAGCCATTCTGGGACTTGGGAGGCTAGGTCATAAGCAACTTTGCAGTTTCCACTCAGGTCTCTTGGAATGCTCATTCTTGGGGTACTCTCTTTAAGAACCCAGGTGCTGACCTATGAGAAACCATACTGCATGAAGAAGACAAGTGTAGCTGCTTACTCGACAATCAGAGCTGAGCTTCCAGCTAACAGCCAGCATTACTGTCAGCCATATGAGTGAGTCCAGCACAGCTGAACGTCAGAAGTCTGTAGCTTTAGCCTACAGTTGGTAGCCTGACTGCAATTGTGTAAATCCCCCACCCAGTAAGAACCACTCAGTGGAGCCCATTCAACCCATAGAAACACTTGAGATAATATTATTTTTAAGCCCTAAGTTTTGATGTGTTTTGTTATGCAGCAGAAGATAACCAGAACACAGGTCAAGATAATTTTTTAGTAAGATAGAATAAAAGAATAGAAAATAATAGAGAGATATAAAAGAAAAATGTTGCTTTATAAAGATTTTTATATTGTTTGTATGCATCAGAGAAATAAAGAGCGAGAGAGAGAGAGAGAGGGAGAGAGAGAGAGAGAGGCTGTTGTGATGTAAAATATATTTCTGTCTTTTAGAAAAGAGGTTTATAGAGATATTATGCACATGCTATACAATCTACTCACTTGGAGTGTACCACTCAATGCCTTTTAAGTATAGTTACTGAGTTGTGAAAACAGCATCATAATCAATTTTAGAATACTTCCATCACCTCCACAAAACCCCGTCTGTACCCATTAGCAGTTATTTCCCATTCCTGTCCCCTGCCCAGTCCCAGGGAACTACTAGTCTACTTTCTGTCTCCATAGATTTACCTGTTCTGAACATTTTATATAAATGGGATCATACAGTATGTGGTCTCTTGTAACTGACTTCTTTTATTCAACATTTTTAAAGTTCACTCATGTCATAGCATGTAACAATATTTCATTCCCTTTTTTATTGCCAAATAATATTCCATTGGTGAATATACCACATTTATTTACCCTTTCAGCAGTTAATGGGATATTTGGGTTGTTCCTTGGGCTATTATGAATAACGTTGCTATGAACACTCATGTAAAAGTTTTTATGTGGGCATATGTTTTCATTTATCTTAGGCATGGTACATCTACATTTAACATTTTGAGGAACTGCCAGACTATTTTCCAAAATAGCTGCACAATTTTACATTATCACCAGCACTGTATGAGTGTTCTAATTCCTCCACATCCTAGCCAACATATGTTATTGGCTGTCTTTTTTACTGTGGTCCTTCTAGTGTGTGTGAAGTGATATCTCATTGTGGTTTTGTTTTGCATTTCCATAATGGTGAACGATTTTGAGCATCTTTTCATGTTATTATTGATCATTTCTGTATCCTTTTTAGAAAAACGTGCATTCAGATCCTTTGCTCACTTAAGAAAGTAGGTTATTTGCTTTTTTATTATTCATTTGTAAGAGTTCTTTATATATTCTGGATACAAGTCCCTTAGCAGGTATGTGATTTGTAAATATATTTTTTCCATTTTGTGGGTTGCCATTTCACTGTTTTGAAGAATTTTTGCAGCATAAAAATTTCAGTTTATTTAAAAGTCTAATAATTTATTTATTTATTTTTGTTGCTGTGCTTTTGGTGCAGTATTTAAGAAGTCCTTTCCTGACTCAAGGTCATGAATATTTACTCTTATGTTTTATATTTTAAGCTCTTACATACACGTCTATAATCAACTTTTAGTTAATTTTTGTGTATAGTGTGAGGAAAGAGTTCAACTTCATTCTCTTGCATGCAGGCTATCCAGTCGTTTGTATCCATTGCATCCAATGAGGTTTGATGAAAACACTATTCTTTCCTGTGTTCCGCAAGTCTTGGCACCCTTGTGGAAAATCAGTTGATCTGGTCCATTCTACTAGAGTAAAGTCAGAAAAATCTTGTATACTTTAAGGCACTTTTCTTTCTTTTTCTTTTTTTTGGCCATGTGGTTTGCAGGATCTTGGCTCCCTGACCAGTGATCCAACCTGGGCCCACGGTAATGAAAGCACAGAGTCCTAACCACTGAAATGCCAGGGAATTCCCATTGCATTTTTTTCCTTAAAGGGAATCTTACAGATTACCTGGTTAATCCTTCAAGGAAACCTGACTATAGGCTAGATCCCCTTGCCATGTACTCCTGAAGCACCTTATACTATACTCCTACTTGAATCCTTATTGAATGGCCATTTCTTGGTTATTGTTTACCTTCTTGACTATACTTAAAGCTCCAAGGGCAGGGCTTATGTCTACCTTGTTTGCCTAGTCTAGTGCTTAACATAGAGTGAATGCTTAGTAAATATTTGCTATATTGTTGAATTAAAGGTGAACGAGACCCCAAAATGTGGAAGTGTGCATTGACTTGTTCAGGATTATACACTAAATTAGAGTTAGAATCAGGACCACAACCTAGTCAAGAGAATTCTATTCCACTCTTTCATGTCACTGGTCCTATTCCTGTGCACTGTAGGTATCAATACATGAGAAGTTTGGGACTTCCCTGGGTGCAGTGGGTGCAGTGGTTAAGAATCTGCCTACCAGTGCAGGGGACAAGAGTTCAATCCCTGGTCCGGGATGATCCCGCATGCCACGGAATAACTAAGCCCATGCACCACAAATACTTAGCTTGCACTTTAGAGCCTGCGTGCCACAACTACTGAAGCCTGCATGCTCTAGGGCCCATGTGCTTCAACTACTGAGCCTCCATCCCACAACCACTGAGCCTGTGTGCTGCAACTACTGAAGCCAGCATGCCTAGAGCCTATGCTCGACAATGAGAAGCACGGCAATGAGAAGCCTGAGCACTGCAACGAAGAGTAGCCCCCACTTGCCACAACTAGAGAAAGCCCACGTGTAGCAACAAAGACCCAGTGCAGCCAAAAAAAAAAAAAAAAAAAAACTTGAGAAGTTTTAGAGTAAGGGGCTTTTTGGAATGTCATTTAAAAAATATGATGACTTATTTGGGAATGAGCCTTTTAAATTTTACTAAAGAAAATAAAAGAAAAAACTTAGGACTTCTGGATTCCAGTCTAGCATGTAAGTTGTATATATATGTCACATTTTCTTTAAACATTCTTCTGTCAATGGACATTTAGGTTGGTTCCATGTCCTGGTTATTGTAAATAGTGCTGCAATGAACATTGTGGTACATGTCTATTTTTGAATTATGGTTTTCTCAGGTATATGCCCAGTAGTGAGATTGCTGGGTCATATGATAGTTCTATTTTTAGTTTTTTAAGGAAACTCCATACTGTTTTCCATAGTGGTTGTATCAGTTTACATTCCCACCAACAGTGCAGGAGGGTTTCCTTTTCACCACACCCTTTCCAGCATTTATTGTTTCAAGATTTCTTGATAATGGCCATTCTGACAGGCATGAGGTGATACCTCATTGTAGTTTTGATTTGCATTTCTCTAATAATTAGTGATGTTGATCATCTTTTCATGTGCCTCCTAGCCATCCATATGTCCTCCTGGGTGAAATGTCTACCTAGATCTTCTGCCCATTTTTGGATTGGGCTGTTTGTTTTTTTGATATTGAGTTCCATGAGCTGTTTGTATATTTTGGAGATTAATCTTTTGTTGTTTCATTTGCAAATATTTTCTCCCATTCTGAGGGTTGTCTTTTTGTCTTGTTTATGGTTTCCTTTGCTGTGAAAAAGCTTTTGAGTTTATTTAAGTCCCATTTGTTTATTTTTGTTTTTATTTCTGTTACTTTAGGAGGCGGGTCCAAAAAGATCTTGCTGTGATTTATGTCAAAGTGTGTTTTTCCTGTTTTCCTCTAAGAGTTTTATAGTGTCTGGTCTTACATTTAAGTCTTTAGTCCATTTGGAGTTTATTTTTGTGTATGGTGTTAGGGAGTGTTCTAATTTCATTTTTTACATGTAGCTGTCCAGTTTTCCCAGCACCACTTATTGAAGAGGCTGCTTTTTCTGCACTGTATGTTCTTGCCTCCTTTGTCATAAATTAAGTGCCCATATGTGCATGGCTTTATATCTGGGATTTCTATCCTGTACCATTGACCTATATTTCTGCTTCTGTGCCAGTACCATACTGTCTTGATTACTGTAGCTTTGTGGTATAGTTTGAAGTTGGGGAGCCTGATTCCTCCAACTCTGTTTTTCTTTCTCAAGATTGCTTTGGGTATTTGGGATCTTTTGTGTTTCCATATAAATTGTAAGATGTTTTGTTCTAATTCTGTGAAGAATGCCATTGGTACTTCGATAGGGGTTGCATTGAATCTGTAGATTATTTGGGGTAGTATAGTCATTTCCACAATATTTATTCTTCCAATCCAATAACATGGTATATTTCTCTATCTGCTTATGTCATCTTTGATTTCTTTCATCAGTGTTTTATAGTTTTCTGAGTACAAGTCTTTTGCCTCCTTAGGCAGGTTTATTTCTAGGTATTTTATTCTTTTTTGTTGTGATGGTAAATGGGAGTGTTTCCTGAATTTCTCTTCCTGATTTTTCATTGTTGGTGTAGAGGAATGCCAGAGGTTTCTGTGCATTAATTTTGTATCCTTCAATCTTACCTAATTCATTGATTAGTTCTAGTAGTTTTCTGGTGGCATCTTTAGGATTTTCTATGTATACTATCATGTCATCTGCAAACAGTGACAGTTTTACTTCTTCTTTTCCAATTTGTATTCCTTTTATTGCTTTTTCTTATCTGATTGCTGTGGCTAGGACTTCCAAAACTATGTTGAATAAGAGTGGTGAGAGTGGACATCCTTGTCTTGTTCTTGATCATAGTGGAAATGCTTTCAGTTTTTCACCATTGAGTATGATGCTTGCTGTAGGTTTGTCATATATAGCCTTTATTATGTTGAGGTAGCTTCCCTCTATGCCCATTTTGGAGAGTTTTTATCATAAATGGGTGTTGAATTTTGTCAAAAGCTTTTTCTGCATCTATTGAGATGATCATATGGTTTTTATTCCTTAATTTGTTAATGTGATGTATCACATTGATTGATTTGCGTATATTGAAGAATCCTTGCATTCTTGGGATAAACCTTACTTGATCATGGTGTATGATCCTTTTAATGTGCTGTAGGATTCTGTTTGCTAGTATTTTGCTCAAGATTTTTGCGTCTATGTTCATCAGTGGTATTGGTCTATAATTTTCTTTTTTGTGTGATATCTTTTTCTGGTTTTGGTATCAGGGTGCTGGTGGCTTTGTAGAATGAATTTGGGAGTGTTTCTCCCTCAGCAAATTTTTGGAAGAGTTTGAGAAGGATCGTTTTTAGCTCTTCTCTAAATGTTGATAGCTTTTATCTAAATGTTTGATAGAATTGCCTGTGAAGCCATCTGGTCCTGGGCTTTTGTTTGTTGGAAGATTTTTATTACGGCTTCAATTTCATTAATTGTGATTGGTCTGTTTATATTTCCTAATTCTTCCTAGTTTAGTCTTGGGAAATTGTACCTTTCCAAGAATTTGTCCATTTCTTTGTGGTTGTCCACTTTATTGGCATACAGTTATTTGTAGTAGTCTTTAATAGTCCTTTGTATTTCTGCAGTGTCAGTTGTGATTTCTCCTATTTCTCTCCTAATTTTATTGATTTGTGTCCTCTCCCTTTTTTTCTTGATGAGTCTAAGGGTTTATCAATTTTGTTTATCTTCTCAGAGAACCAGCTTTTAGTTTTATTGAGATTTGTTATTGTTTTCTTTGTTTCTATTTATTTCTGCTCTGATCTTTATGATTTCTTTCCTTTTACTGATTTTAGGTTTTCTTAGTTCTTCTTTCTGTAGTTGTTTTAAGTGTAGGATTAGATTGTTTATTTGAGATTTTTCTTGTTTCTTGAGGTGAGATTGAATTGCTATAAACATCCCTCTTAGAACTGCTTTTGCTGTGTCCCATATGTTTTGGGTCGTCCTGTTTTCATTGTCATTTGTTTCTATGTATTTTTTAAACTTCTTCATTGATTTCTTCAGTGATTTCTTGGTTATTTAGTAGTGCACTGTTTAGCCTCCATGTATTTGTGTGTTTTACAGGTTTTTTTTTTCCTGTAACTGATTTCCAGTCTCATAACATTGTGGTCAGAAAAGATGCTTGATACGATTTCAATTTTCTTAAATTTTCTGAGGCCTTGTTTTTTGACCCAAGATATGATCTATCCTGGAGAATATTCTGTGAGCACCTAAGAAGAAAGTGTATTCTGACATTCTGGGTGGAATGTCATGTAAATATCAATTTAGTCTATTTGATCTATTGTATCATTTAAAGCTTGTGTTTCCTTATTTATTTTCTGTTTGGGTGATCTGTCCATTGGTATAAGTGGTATGTTAAAGCCCCCTACTATTACTGTGTTACTGTTGATTTCTCCTTTCATGGATCTTAGCATTTGCCTTATGTATTAAGGTGCTTTTATGTTGGGTGCATAAACATTTATAATTGTTATATCTTCTTGGATCGATCCTTTGATCATTATGTAGCTCCCTTCTTATCTCTTGTAACCGTCTTTATTTTAAAGTCTATTTTATCTAATGTGAGTATTGCTACTCCAGCTTTCTTTTGATTTCCATCTGCATGGAATATCTTTTTCTATCCCTTCACTTTCAATCTGTATGTGTTCCTAGGTCTGAAGTGGGTCTCTTGTAGACAGCAAATATATGGGTCTCCTTTTGTATCCATTCAGCCAATCTCTGTCTTTTGGTTGGGGCATTTCATACATTTATAGTCAACGTTATTATCAATATGTATGTTCCTATTACCATTTTCTTAATTGTTTTGGGTTTGTTTCTGTGGGTCTTTTTCTTCTCTTGTGTTTCCCGATTACAGACGTTTCTTTAGCATTTGTTGTAAAGCTGGTTTGGTGGTGCTGAATTCTTTTGGCTTTTGCTTGTCTGAAAAGCTTTTGACTTCTCCATCGAATCTGAATGAGATTCTTGCTGGGTAGAGTAATCTTGTTTGTAAGTTTTTCTCTTTCATCACTTTAAGTATACCCTGCCACTCCCTTCTGACCTGCAGAGTTTCCACTGAAAAATCAGCTTATAAACTACAGGGGTTCCTTTGTATGTTATATTTTGTTTTTCCCTTGGTGCTTTTAATATTTTATCTTTGAATTTAAATTTTGTTAGCTTGATTAATATGTGTCTTGGTTTGTTTTTCCTAGGGTTTATCCTTTATGGGACACTCTATGGCTCCTGGAATTGAGTTACTATTTCCTTTCCCATGTTAGGGTAGTTTTTGACTATGATCTCTTCAAATATTTTCTCAGATGCTTTCTTTTTCTCTTCTTTTTCTATGACCCCTATAATTCAAATGTTGGTGCATTTAGTGTTGTCCCAGAGGTCTCTGATAGATTGTCTTCAATTCTTTTCATTCTTTTTTCTTTATTCTGCTCCTTGGCAGTTATTTCCACCATTTTGTCTTCCAGCTCACTTATTTGTTCTTCTGCCTCAGTTATTCTGTTATTGCTTCCTTCTAGTGTATTTTTCATTTCAGTTATTTTGTTGTTCATCTTTGTTTGTTTGTTCTTTAGTTCTTCTAGATCTTTTTGTATTTTCTCAATCTGTGCCTCTGTTGTATTTCCAAGATTCTGGATCATCTTTACTATCATTACTCTGAATTCTTTTTCAGGTAGATTGCCTATTTCCTCTTCATTTATTTGGTCTTGTAGGTTTTTACCTTGCTCTTTTATCTGTGACATATTTTTTTTCCTGTCTCATTTTTTTTTTTTTTTTTTTTAATGAGTAGGATTGTGTTCCTGTCTTACCTATTGTTTGGCTTGAGGCTTCCAACACTGGAATTTGTAATCTATTGGGTAGAGCTGGGTATTGGTGCTGAGATGAGGAACTCCATGAGGCCTCACTCTGGAGAATATTCCCTGGGGTCTGAGCTTCTCTGTTAGTCCAGTGGTTTGGACTTGGAGCTCCCCCCGCAGGAGCTTCGGCCCAACCTGTGGCTGATGAACAAAGATCCTGCAAGCCAAATGAAGTGGCAAAAAAATAATAATAAAATATAAAAGAAAACAATAACAAAGTATATAAAATTAGATTAGGAAACTAACAGATGTGTTAAAAAGAATATAAAAATAAAAATACAAATGAGTCAACAAACAGAAGGTACATTAGTACCACAATAGTAAAAAAGAGGAGGAGGGAAAAGAAATAAAAAGTGGGGGGAAGGCCTTGGCTGTGGAGGACGGGGCCTAAGCAAGGGTGAGGTTTGGGTGGTGGGTGAGGCCAATGCTCAGGACCCAGAGGGCTGGAAAAGACCCTGGAGGCTGTGCGGGGTGGGGTGGGCCTAGGTTTGCCCCCAGCCCAGTCTCAGAGGGTGGGGGACCTCACCTGGAAGCCCAGCAGGCTTCCTAGGCTTGAGTGGGCAGGGAAAATGTCCTCTGCTCTTCTCCTGCTCCTCCCTTAGGGCCCCTCCTGCCTGCCTCTCCTGATGTCCCTGGTCTCCCTCCTATGCCCCCAGGGCCCATGTGGCCTGGATGGGGCTTTGGATGGGGGAAACCGGCTTGGGAGCTCAGCAGGCCCCCCGGCCTGAGTGGGCCAGGTTTTCTCCCTCTGCTCCTCTCCTGCTCTTCCCAGAGAGTCCCTCACACCTGCGTCACCTGGTCTCCCCGGCCTCAGGAGTGCCGATCCTGTCTGGCCTCCACTTCTCCTGCCCCCAAGTCCCCCTATGTCCTACCAGTTCACTCTGGTGTTCCTCCTGTCTCCTTGGGCGTCAGAGTCCCCCACCAGCAGCCAGCAGTTGCTCTAGTAGTGGGGAGATGCTAACTCTGCATCTTCCCACACCATCATCTTGACTCCCTTGAGTTAAGCTTTATTTGGGGCAAAATGAGGACTATAGCCCTAGAGACAGCATTTCACATAACTCTGAGAAACTCTTCCAGAGAGTTAGGGGTTAAGGTCTTTTTGGTGAAGGGGGATTACATGCAATGAAGCACATATTTTTTGCAGAAGGTTGCTGCTAGTCTTGTGAACATTACTGCTAGTCATGAGGAGCAGATGCCACCATGAAGGATTTTAGTGCTTTTCTATATATGAGGAGGTGCAAGAATTGGGCTCATAAAATCTCCTGAATATACCTAACTATCTGAAGACCTGTTCTGCCAGTTTTTCCCAGAGCACAGAGTGTCTCATTCCTGATCTCCACCCTGAACTCTTTTCATGGGGTGTTGAAGGTCAGTAGCTGCAGCAGCTCATGATTTAACCCTTGTAGAGGTAGACGGCAAGTGTCAGTTTGTAGTTGGCAAAACAACACTTATACCTTAGGATTTCCATAGTAAAACAATAGTGAAAATAGAACATCAGTTATAATAGTGGTTAAAAAGTAGGAAGACATTTTTAAGAGATGCTTAGCATAAATACTCAAGAGAGTATTTTAATTATCGTATCAGTTTCTAAATTATTTTCCCTGGAACATTAAGAAAGATATAAATCGTTAAACATGATTAATGAATCCACAAGATTCTCCAAGAAGAGCAACAACCCTGTTGACTGACATTTGTTTTAAGTAAAAGGAAATGTTTGTAATTACAAACCCCAAATTAAAATGCCATCAGTAGCATTAATAAGCATAAGTCCTGTCCTTCATTTTCACTAATGTTAGTGCTTATTTATTTATTAACTTATGAAGCTCTTAGGGAAATTAATTGGGGATATCTAAATAAGAGGCTCTGGAAAGTCTCATGGAATCTCCAGCAAAGACAATGTCCTTCTAACTTGTGCTGATTAAAAGAGTGGAACAGACACACTTGCTTTCTTATCACTAGTGTGTGATGTGGGTTTGGCCATTCCTAGGTCTTTCTAGAGTGGACAAAGAGTGAGATAGTGTCAGGGGATTTTTTTCACATTACATCAAAATCACTAACAATTCATCCAAGATTTAATCAGAAAACTAATTAATTCAGTGGGAGAAAAATGGCAAAAATTTTTTTTGGTGTAGCCATTGCAGGGAGCATTGTTTACATGAAAACAATTATTTGGTAAGTTAAAGTTTTTGTTTATTTTTATATGAAACAGACACCCCAGGGACAATACTGAAAGTCTAAGAACTCCAGAAAGGTAGGTATTTCATATGTGATGATGTTTGCATTCTTGCATATAGTAGCCTAGGCACCTAAATATTTTTGAATGAATGAAAAGCTCATGGGTTAAAAGGCAATCAATATTTGCATTAACTTTGTAATTAAAGTTTATGTTCATACCAGTTTTTCTCTGAGGTAGGTTCAGAATCTAACCTGAATTCAAATTGGCCTCAGGGTCAGCTCTGGTGTGATGTTGATTGTGTGGTGGTCTCTTCCAGATCACTTAGCCAAGGAGCCCTCTTGGAATAACTTCTGTCTGCTCTCAATTCCAGTGATAAACTTAACAAGGGCAGTGGAAATGAAAGCATGGAGGACGAGTTATGAAGATCTTTTTCACAGGGACTTTCTGGGAAATGTTAGAATTTCT
This sequence comes from Delphinapterus leucas, assembly GCF_059928025.1. Lineage (NCBI taxonomy): Eukaryota > Metazoa > Chordata > Mammalia > Artiodactyla > Monodontidae > Delphinapterus > Delphinapterus leucas. The sequence goes on along the minus strand of NC_143135.1, from coordinate 86,890,274 downwards.
CAGAAATTCTATGGGAAATGTGGCAGAGGTTGAGTAGGGAAGACTAACAACTGTGCACTTAGGGACAAGGTACCAACAAGTTCTCTTTCTTCCTTGGCAAAAATAAAAGAGATAACTTATATGAAAGCAACTAACAAAGAGCCTGGCACATGGAGCAGGCATTTAATAAATATTAGTTCATTTCCTTTTCCTTCTTGACAAGGTCAAATTATGCTTAGAAAATCTTTTTAGTAACATCTAAGGGGTGTGTGTGTGTGTGTGTGTGTGTGTGTGTATTTGGAGGAGGATGTTAGGTAAGGAGAGAATGAGATCATTTCATTCTCAAAATATACATGTGAGACAGGATAATATGTTTATTGCTAATTGTTCTTCCGTGCTATGGTCACAATTCGTTCTAACCTTGTCATGGTGATTAGCTGGGCAAGCCACACGCACCCCCTTACTATAAAAATTTAGAAGGGAAGATATGATTTAGTACTCAGCCTTGAAGCCCCTGGCAGAGATAACAGCTTTGAAAAAAATGTGAAAGAATATCAAATTGCAAGAGCCTGGATCTTCCAAATGTCGAGTAGGATATTGACCTAAGTATCCAGTGGTGTTGCAGAACTGAGGATAAGTCAGGATGGGTAAAGATTCCTCAACCTGGGGAACTGTCTACAGGATCAAATAGCCAGAGCAGGGCAGACACCACCTTTACCTGACTGGCCAGACCCTTGCCCCAATGCCTAGTTATAAGTACAACAAGGAAGTCTGTTGAATAAATAAACGAATAAATGAGCACATTATGAGACCTTTGATCACAGATCTGGATTAGCCCCTCAGATGAAGCTCAGAACCCAGAAAAACTGATTTATTTATTCATGTAGCTCTCAGTGAACATTTGATGGTTGATTTATTAATTTACTACTAAGTGGCAGGAACTATGTATGCTAGAGACAGGTAGGTAAAAATGAATAAAACATGGTCTCTGCCTTAGAGGATCTCAAAGTAGAGTAGGACATGTGCATAAACCAACAACTAAGACACAATGAAGAAAGTGCTAAAAAGAAAATAGTAGCATAACATTTACAGGGGACATGTGTTTCAGACACTTTGTTAATCACTTTTCATGCATTATGTAACTGTATTCTCAAAACAACCTGTGACATAGATGCCCTTCATATTTTACAGATGAAGCAATGACATTTTAGATAGGTTAGGTAGTTTGCTCAAGATCAAATGACTGCTAAGTGGTGGAACCTGGATTCAAACTTGTGTGTGTTCTAAATATATGAATGCCAAGATGAAATGGGTACAAAGTGCTGGGAAACACTAAGTAGGGACCATAAAAATGTCTAGAGTGATCATAGGGAGTGTGCAGAGATGGAGATGCTCTAAAAGTAAACATGGAGATTATATGAAAGAATTACTCTGGAATTACTCCATTCACCCACAGTGGTTTCCTTTTAGTTATTCCTCCTTCTCCTTTGCCCACCAGGTTTAAATATTCCCAACTCTCTGTGCTGTTTCCAGTACTTCCATTTCCATTGCTACCATTACTTCTTTAAAGAGATTCTGGTAGCTTCTGTGCACTTCTGACATTGGCAGAATCAGGTAGGTATGGGAGGGGGGAGGGTTGGAGTTCTGGTATTCAGATATTGTACCAAGCTTCCTAGTCTGTTCAATGGCATTCTGAGAATAGGGATTTACAACAGTTGAAGCCAGAAATAATAAAAGAAACAATCTTTCTCTCAGATCATCTGAACATTGTGAAATTTTTCTAAATCGATTTCAGACCATATTGCCAGTTTGAATTAGCCCAGAGAAATGACCTTACATTATAATAGAATGAAATAAATTATAATTATTAATCTATCAAAATACTTGTTAAAGTTATCAATTAAAAGAAAAAGCATACTGAATGAACATGGATAAAACAGTGCATCCAGTTCTACATAAATCCACTTTTTATTTGTGTTGAGTTGCGTTTTTACTTTGTTTCTGAAAGATCTAGAGTTTCTTTGCCTTTCTGCTTTTCCTAACTCTTTCTCTCTTTTTCCTTCCTCCTTTGCATGTTTCGTTTGCAGCCTCTGCTTTTTCAGAAGGAAAACAGGGCCATTTTAAAATTAAGTGAATAGTTTTTACAGTCTCTCAAGCTATGTTTTGGCTGAATATTTCAAATAGCTCAGTTTACCATTTCTCAAAAAGGCAAAATAGGCCTGCATGCTGTGAAATTCCTCTACTGAATCCAACATGCCTTATCATTTTTGACCCAAAAATGTTTCTTGTGCTTTGTAGGAGAAATAGAAGTTCCCGTATGGTTCCCCAGATCGTTTTTGTTATTAGTTTGAAACTGCTGATAACTCAGCAGGAAACCCACCTTGGGTGGGGTCTCAGGGTGAAAGGGTCCCACGGGAGATCACAGGGCAACAAGAATGTTTCACTTGAAAATCTCCCTCCCCTGACCACAAACTAAGATGAAGGAAAAGCACAATAGAAGATTAACGTCTTTCAGAGGCCATGGGATTTCATCAAGTTAAATATTTATTATTTTCTTTCCTGTGCATTGATTTCTTCATTTTCCTGCTAGTACAAATTTCTTTCTTGCCCTTTATATAACAATTTGAGCGAAAAATCATTCTTAGCTTATCAGGAGTGATATTTTTTAGTGGGAACAGCCCTGGAATAAGAGAGGGCTCAAGGTTCTCAATTCAGCGCCAATACTTGTGAGATTTTTGGGCAAACTCCCATGTGCATTAATCTGCTCTGGCTGCCATAACAAAATACCACAGACTGTGTGGCTTAAACAACAGAAATTAATTTTCTCACAGTTCTGAAGACTAGGAAGTCTGAGATCAGGATGCCAGCAGGCTTGGGTTCTGGTGAGGCATCTCTTGTGGCTTGTAGAGGCCACCTTCTTGCTATGTGCTCACAAGGTGGAGAGAGACTTGAGACTTTTCACTCTCTCTCTTTTCCTCTTCTCATAAAGCCACCAATCCTATTAGATTAGGGCTCCACCCTTATGACCCATTTAACCATAATTACTTCCTAAAAGCCCTATCTCCAAATTCAGTCACATTGGGAATTAAGGATTCAACATATGAATGGGGTGGTGGGAAGGCCCATTTCAGTTCATAGCACTTTATATCTTAGTTTCTTAACCTAAATATGCTTAATAATACCCAATGCATGTAGCTCAAAGGGTAAAGATCACATGAGATGTTCAATGTATATGAAAGTTCTTTGCACATTGTAAAGTCCTATAAAAATGGAGGATATTAAAACCAATAATATTGAAGGAATACTCAATAATTAGAAAGGACAATATAATTCTGATTTCTGAGTTGTATACAGACATTTGGAAAATCCCTTAACTATCCACCTCAGTCTAGGCAAACTGGGACAGCAATGTCCTAAAATAGACTATGTAAATGAATGTGCAATTATTTTAATAGATAATGAAATATTTATTTTTTTCTAAGCAGTTAGCTTCGATACCTAACAATTACATCCTGCACCCCCTCTAAACTGCATTCCACATCAAATTACTATCCTAATAACAGTTAAATATCACTAATAACCTTAGTTAACACATTTGAAAACCTTCCACAATGTATTAAGTTCGTGATTTATGTAAATAACATCAAAAAATTAAAGCTTTGCCATTTTAATCTCCCTAATTATTATTTTGGGGTACTGACAATATAACCAATGCTGTGTAAAATAAGAAAAAAAATATTATACCAGCATGAAGACTTACAATTTAATCAGAAGATCAAACAATTCAAATTCAAGAACATAGTTTTGAAAGATGGTTAGAACTTCTAGCTTTGCTTCTTTGGGATGTCAGCTATGTTTAGAGCTGTTTCACCACAGTGTCTTCAACAACTATCATTGGTGATCACCCAAGACATGAGCTGCTTTTGCAAAACTGTACTCAGATTGATTTCCTTCCTGTTTCTGTGTTAGTCAGTATGGTAATAGGGGACAGATATTATTCTCAAAGGAAGGGTCTCTCTCACCACTGGAACCCAAGGGAATAATTCTTCCACAGGCATGGGGCATTCTCGATCTCTCATGCTGTACAGATAACTGGCCATATTTATAATAGTAATAACAACAGCAATAAAATCAATAAACACTAGAAAACAGCAGTTCTTTTTTTTTACTGCAGTATAGTTGATTTACAATGTTGTGTTAATTTCTGGTGTACAGCAAAGTGATTCAGTTATATATGGTTTATGGTTTATTACAGGATATTGAATATAGTTCCCTGTGCTATACAGTAGGATCTTGTTGTTTATCTATTTTATATATAGTAGCTTGTATTGCTAATTTCAACCTCCTATTTAACCCTCTCTTATTCCCTTTCCCCTTTGGTAAATATAAGTTTGTTTTCTATGTCTGTTACTCTGTTTCTGTTTTTTAAATAAGTTCACTTGTGTCATATTTTAGGTTCATTTGAGTGATATCATATGGTATTTGTCTCTCACTTTCTGACTTACTTCACTTAGTATGATAATTTCTAAGTCCATCCATGTTGCTGCAAATGGCATTATTTCATTCTTTTTATAGCTGAGTAATATTCCATTGTTTTATATATATATATATATATATATATATATATATATCCTGTGCACTGGAATGAAGAGTAGCTCCCACTCACTGCAACTACAGAAAGCCCACATGCAGCAATGAAGACCCAACACAGCCAAAAATAAATAAATTAATACATAAAATTAAAAGTACATATATATATATATCTATATACATATCTCATGTCACATCTTCTTTATCCATTCAACTGTCCATGGACATTTAAGTTGTTTCCATGTCTTGGCTGTTGTAAATAGTGCTGTTGTGAACACTGGGGTGCATGCATCTTTTCAAATTATAGTTTTGTCTGGGTATATGCCCAGGAATGGAATTGCTGGATCATATGGCAACTCTATTTTCAGTTTTTGGAGGAACCTCCATACTGTTTGCCATGATGGCTGCACCTATTTACTTTCTCATCAACGGTGTATGGTTCCCTTTTCTCCAGACCCTTCCTAACATTTGTTATTTGTAGACTTTTTGATGATGGCCATTCTGACAGGTGTAAAGTGATAACCTGTAGTTTTGATTTGCATTTCTCTAATAATTGAGTATCTTTTCATGTGCTTTTTGGCCATCTGTATGTCTTCTTTGAAGAAATGTGTATTTAGGTCGTCTGCCCATTTTTTGATTTTTTTTTTTTGTTGTTGTTATTGAGTTGTATGAATTGTTTGTATATTTTGGAAATTAAGTCCTTGTCAGTTGCATCATTTGCAAATATTTTTTCTGAGTCCATAGTTGCCTTTTTGTTTTGTTTACTGTTTGTTGTACAAAAGCTTGTAAGTTTGATTAGGTCCCATTTGTTTATTATTGCTTTTATTTCTATTGCCTTGGGAGACTGACATAAGAAACCATTGGTACAATTTTTGTTAGAGAATGTTTTGCCCATGTTCTCTTCTAGGAGTTTTATGGTGCCATGTCTTATATTTAAGTCTTGAAGCCATTTTGAGTTTACTTTTATGTATGGTGTGGAAGAATATTCTGAACAGGAATAGCAGCCTTAAGTAAATGTGGAGGAGGAAAGCATGGGACATATCTGTACCATGGATTTGGGGAGCAGTGGGAAATAGCAGAGTAAATTATTGGGTGTTTGGGTCATAGACTATCTTAAAATGCCACTTAAAAGGGAGAAAAGTAAATTTACAAATCTGTAGCAATAGCCCAGTTCAAATAGGAATAGAGCCCAAAGTTGCACATTATTCTTGGGAAAGAATTTCAGTATAAAGATGCATGTTAGGGCTTCCCTGGTGGTGCAGTGGTTGAGAGTCCGCCTGCCGATGCAGGGGACACAGGTTCATGCCCCGGTCCGGGAAGATCCCACATGCCGTGGAGCGGCTGGGCCCGTGAGCCATGGTCACTGAGCCTGCACGTCCGGAGCCTGTGCTCCACAATGGGAGAGGCCACAACAGTGAGAGGCCCATGTATGGCAAAAAAAAAAAAAAAATGTTGTATGTAGGTTTCAGCATTAAATATGTCAGAGAACTGTGAGGCAGGGAAGGAGACCAGAAAAATGTGATGGTTTAATAGGTGTAAAACACAGTAGAGGATATTGTATTGTTAGTATAGGTTTTATGGAAGGAATTGAATTTGATCCCATAGGTATAAAATAATTAGTTTTTTGATAATTAACTCTTGTCTATAACCTCAAAAGAATAGTATTAATTAACCCTTTCACTATAGGTACAATAGAGGTTCTCTTGCTGCTTAGAAAGCAGTAAGACACTGGTTTTAATTTTCTGTTACAGGACTTGAGAAGTGACATACCCAGACATGACATGAAGCTTTATTCTTCAGGGTAAGTCAATGACAGTTACCAAAATGGGTGAAGTAGAAGAGGAGGTGAGGGTGACAGCAGTACTGAAAGTCAGTGGTCAGTGGTGGCTCAGCCAAGCACCAAGGCAGGTTTATAGGATCTAAAAGAAGGCAGAGTAAAGCTTATGAAATTTGTGATGGAGAATGTGTGAGGGAGAGAAGAGAAGGGGAGGAAGGTGATTGGGGGGTGAGCACCTTATAAAGGAGGGAGAAAGGTTAGGGGCAATGGTAGTGGACTGAGAAGATATCAGGGTGGGGGAGAATCAGGAGAGAGTAATATCATGGAAGCTAAAGTACCAGGAGGAAATGGCAGTCAACAGTGTGTGCAATATTGAGAGAGACTGAAAAGCATGTGGTCCAAGAAGAGGACATTTGATTTGAGATTAGTACTTTACTCAAGACCTCAAAGAAAGCCATTTTAAAAGAGTGGTTGAAGGAAGCCACATTTAAAGGAATTGAGGAGGTACCCAGCTGAGAATACTACAGAAAAGGGAGTGTTGTCTACACAAAGGAGAGGTGTAGTGGTGACAGCCCACTTGAGAGTGCCAAAGGGAAGTATGCAGGAAAAGACAGGAGAGAGGGGAATACACAGATGAGAGGGAGGGGGAGAGTTGAAGAAATAAAGTCGAGGAGGGAGTGGGAGAGTAGGGAAAGAATCAAGATGCACAGAAATTCTTAGATGGAGACAAAGGTTAATAATGTAAATAATAATAATATCATAATATAAAAATAATGACATTTATCTTCTTTGTAAGATTTATTATTCTATAAAGAGAGTAAAGAACTGTAGTATTAGAAACTTGAAGGAATGGGAAGAAGCAGAATAGCCATACCTAAATATTCCATAGCAAAAAGAGTAAAATAATTCCCAAGTAGAAGTGAGGAATAGCTGAGCTAAGAGAATATGGAATTGTGGTGTCACAGATGACTCCAGTTTCTTGACTTTTTCTGGCTCTACTCAGCAGCTGGGAAGCCAGAGTGAAAGCAGACAAAGGGAGTGCCCTGGGTTGGGGATTAACATGTGAGGCTTGGCAGAAGGTCAGGCAGAGTGAGATGCACTGGGTTCAATCAGGATAGAGAAGAACATGAAGCCAGAGTGTGTGTTGTTTCACATCAGCTGGTCCAGGGTCCTGAGCTTGACTGCAAATATGTGGAGATGGAGCAGCACAGAGCTAAGTTAGGAGGACAGGTTTTGGGCTTAGGACAGACTTGGCTGAGAATAGCAGTTCTGAGAGACTTGTAAAAAGTGGCCTTTATAATGCAGCGACCCTGACCCCAGGGGGTAGGATTTCTGGATACCCCTGAAAAGAACCAGCGATCAAATCACATTCGCTTCTTGTCTGCTGCCATGAAAAAATTACCCTAACATTAAATAAGACCTCCATTAATATACCCGAGAAGCACATGTTATAAAACTAAGGCAGGGAGGAGGAGCATCAAGATGGCGGAAGAGTAAGACGCGGAGATCACCTTCCTCCCCACACATACATCAGAAATACACCTACTTGTGGAACAACTCCTACAGAACACCTACTGAACGCTGGCAGAAGACCTCAGACCTCCCAAAAGGCAAGAAACTCCCCACGTACCTGGGTAGGGCAAAAGAAAAAAAGAAAAAACAGAGACAAAAGAATAGGGATGGGACCTGCACCAGTGGGAGGGAGCTGTGAAGGAGAAAAGGTTTCCACACACTAGGAAGCCCCTTCGCGGGCAGAGACTGCGGGTGGTGCAGGGGGAAGCTTCGGAGCCTCGGAGGAGAGCACAGCAACAGGGGTGCGGAGGGCAAAGTGGAGAGATTCCCGCACAGAGGATCAGGGCCAACTGGCACTCACCAGCCCGAGAGTCTTGTCTGCTCACCCGCCGGGGCAGGCGGGGCTGGGAGTTGAGGATCGGGCTTCGGATACCAGACACCAGGGAGAGGACTGGGGTTGGCGGTGTGAACACAGCCTCAAGGGGGCTAGTGCGCCACAGCTAGTGGGGAGGGAGTCTGGGAAAAAGTCTGGACCTGACGAAGAGACAAAAGACTTTTTCTTGCCTCTTTGTTTCCTGGTGCACGAGGAGAGGGGATTCAGACCAGGGCTTAAAGGAGCTCCAGAGATGAGTGTGAGGCATGGCTATCAGCGCGGACCCCAGAGACTGGCGTGAGATGCTAAGGCTGCTGCTGCTGCCACCAAGAAGCCTGTGTGCAAGCACAGGTCACTATCCACACCTCCCCTCCTGGGAGCCTGTGCAGCACACCACTGCCAAGGTCCCATGATACAGGGACAACTTCCCCCGGAGAACACATGGCATGCCTCAGGTTGGTGCAATGTCCTGTGGCCCTCTGTTGCCACAGGCTTGCCCTGCATCCGTACCCCTCCCTCCCCTGGGCCTGAGTGAGCCAGAGTCCCCCAATCAGCTATTCCTTTAATCCCGTCCTGTCTGAGCGAAGAAGAGATGCCCTCAGGCGACCTACATGCAGAGGCGGGTCCAAATCCAAAGCTGAACACCAGGAGCTGTGCGAACAAAGAAGAGAAAGGGAAAATTCTCTCAGCAGCATCAGGAGCAGTGGATTAAATCTCCACAATCAAGTTGATGTACCCTGCATCTGTGGAATACCTGAATAAACAATGAATCATCTCAAGTTGAGGAGGTGCACTTTGGGAGCAACGATATACATATATTTTCCCTTTTTTCTTTTTCTGAGTGTGTACGTGAACGCTTCTGTGTGTGATTTTTGTCTGTATAGCTTTGCTTTTACCATTTGCCCTAGGGTTCTGTCTGTCTGTTTTTTAGTTTTGGGGTTTTTTTTTCTTATAGTTTTTAGCACTTGTTATCATTGGTGGATTTGTTTTTTGGTTTGGTTGCTCTCTTCTTTCTTTCTTTTTTTTTTTTATTACTAAAAAATATTTTTAATAATTATATTTTATTTTTAATTTTAATAACTTTATTTTATTTTACTTTATTTTATTTTACCTTCTTCTTTCTTTCCTCCTTTTTTTTCTGAGCAGTGTGAATGACAGGCTCTTGGTGCTCCAGCCAAGTGTCAGGGCTGTGCATCTGAGGTGGGAGAGCCAAGTTCAGGACATTGGTCTACAAGAGACTTCCCAATTCCACATAATATCAAATGGCAAAACTCTCCGAGAGATCTCCATCTCAATGCCAAGAGCCAGCTACACTCAAAGAACAGAAAGTTACAGTGCTGGACACCCTATGCCAAAAAACTAGCGAGACAGGAACACAACCCCATTCATTAGCAGAGAAGCTTCCTAAAATCAAAATAAGGCCACAGACACCCCCAAACACACTACCAGACGTGGACCTGGCCACAAGAAAGACAAGATCCAGCCTCATCCCCCAGAACACAGGCACTAGTCCCCTCCACCAGGAAGCCTACACAACCCAGTGAACCAAACTTAGCCACTGGGAAGAGACACCAAAAACAACGGGAACTACGAATATGCAGCCTGCAAAAAGGAGGCCCCAAACACAGTAAGTTAAGCAAAATGAGAAGACAGAGAAACACATAGCAGATGAAGGAGCAAGGCAAAAACCCACAACACTTAAAAAATGAAGAGGAATTAGGCAGTCTACCAGAAAAAGAATTCAGAATAATCATAGTAAAGATGATTCAAGATCTTGGAAATAGAATGGAGAAAATAAAAGAAACCTTTAACAAGGACCTAGGAGAACTAAAGAGCAAACAGTGATCCCTCTAGAAGTGATCAATAGCAGGAGAACTGAGGCAGAAGAACGGATAAGTGACCTGGAAGATAAAATAGTGGAAATAACTACTGCAGAGCAGAATAAAGAAAAAAGAATGAAAAGAATTGAGGACAGTCTCAGAGACCTCTGGAACAACATTAAACACACCAACATTGGAATTATAGGGGTCGCAGAAGAAGAAGAGAAAATGAAAGGGTCTGAGAAAATATTTGAAGAGATTATAGTTGAAAACTTCCCTAATATGGGAGAGGAAATAGTTAATCAAGTCCAGGATGCACAGAGAGTACCATACAGGATAAATCCAAAGAGAAACACGTCAAGACACATATTTATCAAACTATCAAATATTAAATACAAAGAAAAAATATTAAAAGCAGCAAGGGAAGAACAACAAATAGCACACAAGGGAATCACCATAAGGTTAACAGCTGATCTCTCAGCAGAAATTTTGCAAGCCAGAAGGGAGTGGCAGGACATAATTAAAGTGATGAAGGAGAAAAACCTACAACCAAGACTACTCTACCCAGCAAGGATCTCATTCAGATTTGATGGAGAAATTAAAACCTTTACAGACAAGCAAAAGCTAAGAGAATCCAGCACAACCAAACCAGCTCCACAACAAAGGCTAAAGGAACTTCTCTAAGTGGGAAACACAAGAGAAGAAAAGGATCTACAAACACAAACCCAAAACGCTTAAGAAAATGGTCATAGGAACATACATATCAATAGTTACCTTAAACGTGAATGGATTAAATGCTCCAACCAAAAGATACAGGCTTGCAGAATGGATACATAAACATGACCCAAAATATGCTGTCTATAAGAGACCCACTTCAGACCTAGGGACACATACAGACTTAAAGTGAGGGGATGGAAAAAGGTATTCCATGCAAATGGAAATCAAAAGAAAGCTGGAGTAACAATAGTCATATCAGATAAAACAGACTTTAAAATAAAGAATGTTACAAGAGAGAAGGAAGGACACTACAGAATGATCAAGGGACTAATCCAAGAAGATATAACAATTATAAATATATATGCACCCAATATAGGAGCACCTCAATACATAATACAACTGCTAACAACTATAAAAGAGGAAATTGACAGTAACACAATAATAGTGGAGGACTTTAACACCCCACTTTCACCAATGGAGAGATCATCCAAAATGAAAATAAATAAGGAAACACAAGCTTTAAATGATACATTAAACAAGATGGACTTAATTTGTATTTAAAGGACATTCCATCCAAAAACAACAGAATATTCATTCTTCTCAAGTGCTTATGGAACATTCTCCAGGATAGATCACATCTTGGGTCACAAATCAAGCCTTGGTAAATTTAAGAAAATTGAAATCCTATCAAGCATCTTTTCTGACCACAACGCTATGAGACTAGATATCAATTACAGGAAAAAATACAAACATAAGGAGGCCAAAGAATATGCTACTTAATAACCAAGAGATCACTGAAGAAATCAAAGAGGAAATCAACAAATACCTAGAAACAAACGACAATGAAAACACGACAAGCCAAAACCTATGGGATGCAGCAAAAGCAGTTCTAAGAGGGAAGTTTATAGCAATACAATCCTACCTTAAGAAACAAGAAACGTCTCAAGTAAACAACCTAACCTTACACCTAAAGCAATTAGAGAAAGAAGAACAAAAAAACCCCCAAAGTTAGCAGAAGGAAAGAAATCATAAAGATCAGATCAGAAATAAATGAAAAAGAAATGAAGGAAACAATAGCAATGATCAATAAAACTAAAAGCTGGCCCTTTGAGAAGATAAAATTGATAAACTATTAGCCAGGCTCATTAAGAAAAAAAGGGAGAAGACTCAAATGAATAGAATTAGAAATGAAAAAGGAGAAGTAACAATTGACACTGCAGAAATACAAAGGATCATGAGAGATTACTACAAGCAACTATATGCCAATAAAATGGACAACCACAAAGAAATGGACAAATTCTTAGAAATGCACAACCTTCCAAGACTGAACCAGGAAGAAATAGAAAATATGAACAGACCAATCACAAGCACTGAAATTGAAACTGTGATTAAAAATCTTCAAACAAATAAAAACCCAGGACCAGATGGCTTCACAGGCGAATTCTATCAAACATTTAGAGAAGAGCTGACACCTATCCTCAAACTCTTCCAAAATATAGCAGAGGGAGGAACACTCCCTAACTCATTCTACGAAGCCATCATCACCCTGATGCCAAAACCAGACAAAAATGTCACAAAGAAAACTACAGGCCAATATCACTGATGAACATAGATGCAAAAATCCTCAACAAAATACTAGCAAACAGAATCCAACAGCACATTAAAAGGATCATACACCATGATCGAGTGGGGTTTATCCCAGGAATGCAAGGATTCTTCAATATATGCAAATAAATCAAGGTGATACACCATATTAAAAAATTGAAATAAAAACCATATGATCATCTCAATACATGCAGAGAAAGCTTTCAACAAAATTCAACACCCATTTATGATAAAAATTCTGCATAAAGTAGGCATAGAGGGAACTTTCCTCAACATAATAAAGGCCATATATGACAAACCCACAGCCAACATTGTCCTCAGAGGTGAAAAACTGAAACCATTTCCAATAAGTTCAGGAACAAGACAAGGTTGCCCACTCTCACCACTATTATTCAACGTAATTTGGAATTTTTAGCCACAGCAATCAGACAACAAAAAGAAATAAAATGAATCCAAATCAGAAAAGAAGAAGTAAAGCTGTCAGTGTTTGAAGATGACATGATTCTATACATAGAAAATCCTAAAGATGCTACCAGAAAACTAGTAGAGCTAACCAATGAATTTAGCAAAGTAGCAGCATACAAAATTAATGCACAGAAATCTCTTGCATTCCTATACACGAATGATGAAAAATCTGAAAGTGAAATTAAAAAAACACTCCCATTTACCACTGCAACAAAAAGAATAAAATATCTAGGAATAAACTTACTTAAGGAGACAAAAGACCTGTACGCAGAAAATTATAAGACACTGATGAAAGAAATTAAAGATGTTACAAATAGATTAAGAGATATACCATGTTCTTGGATTGGAAGAATCAACATTGTGGAAATGACTCTACTACCCAAAGCAATCTACAGATTCAGTGCAATCCCTATCAAACTACCACTGGCATTTTTCACAGAACTGGAAGAAAAAATTTCACAATTTATATGGAAACAAAAAAGACCCCGAATAACCAAAGCAATCTTGAGAAAGAAAAACAGAGCTGGAGGAATCAGGGCTCTTGGACTTCAGTCTATACTACAAAGCTACAGTAATCAAGACGGTATGGTTCTGGCACAAAACCAGAAATACAGATCAATGGAACAGGATAGAAAGCCCAGAGAAAAACCCATGCACCTACTGCCACCTTATGTTTGATAAAGGAGGCAAAAATATACAGTGGAGAAAAGACAGCCTCTTCAATAAGTGGTGCCGGGAAAACTGGACAGCTACATGTAAAAGCATGAAATTAGAATATTCCCTAACACCAAACAGAAAAATAAACTCAAAATGGATTAAAGACCTAAATGTAAGGCCAGATACTATCAAACTCTTAGAGAAAAACATAGGCAGAGCACTCTATGACATAAATCACAGCAAGATCCTTTTTGACCCACCTCCTAGAGAAATGGAAATAAAAACAAAAATGAACAAATGGGACCTAATTAAACTTAAAAGCTTTTGCACAGCAAAGGAAACCATAAACAACACGAAAAGACAACCCTCAGAATGGGAGAAAATATTTGCAAATGAAGCAACTGACAAAGGATTAATCTCCAAAATTTACAAGCAGCCTATGCAGCTCAGTATTAAAAAAACAAAAACCCAATCCAAAAATGGACAGATCTAAATAGAGATTTCTCGAAAGAAGATATGCAGATTGCCAACAAATACATGAAAGAATGCTCAACATCATTAATCGTTAGAGAAATGCAAATCAAAACTCCAATGAGATATCATCTCACACTGGTCAGAATGGCCATCATCAAAAAATCTAGAAACAATAAATGCTGGAGAGGGTGTGGAGAAAAGGGGACCCTCTTGCACTGTTGGTGGGAATGTAAATTGATACCGCCACTATGGAGAACAATATGGAGGTTCCTTAAAAATTAGAAATAGAACTACCATGCGACCCAGCAATCCCACTACTGGGCATATAGCCTGAGAAAACCATAATTTAAAATGAGCCATGTACCAAAATGTTCATTACAGCTCTATTTACAGCTGTAGTTATATTACAGCTCTATTGCTTCCAGGACATGGAAGCAACCTAAGTGTCCATCAACAGATGAATGGATAAAGAAGATGTGGCACATATATACAATGGAATATTACTCAGCCATATAAAGAAACAAAATTGAATTATTTGTAGTGAGGTGGATCCACCTAGATACTGTCATACAGAGTGAAGTATGTCAGAAAGAGAAAAACAAATACCATATGCTAACACATATATATATGGAATCTAAAGAAAAAAAAATGGTCATGAAGGACCTAGGGGAAAGACTGGTATAAAGACACAGACCTACTAGATAATGGACTTGAGAATACAGGGAGGGGGAAGGGTAAGGTGGGATAAAGTGAGAGAGTGGCATGGACATATATACACTACCAAACGTAAAACAGCTAGTGGGAAGCAGCCTCACAGCACAGGGAGATCAACTCGGTGCTTTGTGACCACCTAGAGGGTTGGGATAGGGAGGGTGAAAGGGATGGGGACGCAAGAGGGAAGAGATATGGGGACATATGTATATGCATAACTGATTCGCTTTGTTATAAAGCAGAAACTAACACACCATTTTAAAGCAATTATACTCCAATAAAGATGTTAAAAAACAAAACAAAACTAAGGCAGCATTGAAATTGGTTCCTTTGTTTAAAACATGCAATCTTTATTGCTGAAAGTCTAAATAAATGTCTATAAATAATGAAACATTCAACTTCAATTCATAGAAATTTAAAAATTCTTCATGTGTTTTGATCAGTGCTACAGCAGACCTGTTAAGTCTTTTGAACATTGATTACCTAACATATTAGGGGGCAAAGATTGCAACCTCCTTCCAAACCCACGATGAAGTCTGAATGACTCCATCATACTTATTTTTGATTGGAAAATATATTCTTGCTCTTTATTCAGGGAACTGTACTGATAATCTATGTTTTGCTGTTTTTCTACCCCAAAGGTAAAAATTAATAGGGAAAAAATTTGAGGGCAAAGAGGTTAATGTCTAGTTGATTGAGGGAATGGCTTATTCCTTCCAGGAGAATAATTGACACTAAAGTCCACTAATCCCAACATTAAATATTAAAGAAAATAAACAATTAAAAACAAAAGCAGTCTTCTGACTTCAAATATAGTAACATGTGATAAGTCTGAGAAAACAAAGGGCCCATCAATACCTTATTTATGAAAGGATAAAATAATGAATTTTTCTTACTTTTATGATGTTCTGTTTTAAAAGTAATATTATTGTAGTATATTTACATACAATAAAATGCAACCATAAGTTTTGACAAATGTATTTATGTATGTAACTAACACCACGACCTAGATAAATCCTATTTCCATTACTCTGAAATGTCTGTCCATTTGCAGCTAATTCCCCACCCACCCCCTGCTGGATGCAATCTCTGTTCCACTTTATGAAAGAATAGATTGCTTTTGCCTGCTCTGGAATTTCGTATAAAGGGAATCATACAAGATGTACTCTTTTATTCTTGCTTTTCTCACTAAGCATATTACACTTATCAGTAGTTTATTCCTTTCTTATTGGTAAGTAGTATTCCATTGTAAGTTCATGCTGAAATTTGTTTATCCATTCACCTGTTTGGGTCTACTAAAGCTGCAGTGAACATTTGAGTCCAAGTTTTTTGGTGGACAGATGTTTTCTTTTCTTATGGGTAAATTCCTCAGAGTGGAATTGCCTGAATGTACAGTAAAGCATGTTTAAGTTTATAAGAAGAGGCCAAGAAGTTTTCCAATGTAGCTGTACCATTGCTAGATTCCAACCAGCATTGTATGAAATTTCCAGTTCTTTGACATTTTTGTTAATGTCACTAATGATACTTTATTATTCGTGTTCGTGATTTTTCTTTTTACTTCCAGTTCATTTTCTGGAATCTTGTTTATAGGAATTTTTTGAGATCTGTTTTGAATAAGAGATTCTCCAAAGAGGATTTGTGTTTTCTTCTTCTAGTTGTTCTATAATGAAAATCAAATATCCCTGCATCAGAAGTCTCTAGATGCTCCAGGTTTTGTTATTTCTGAGGCATAGTTCTTCATAATTTCCTGAATTTCTGAGCTTTTACAGGAGTTATTCTCTGTACCAATGTCCCTGTCCCATTCCCATTCCCAATTACTTGACATAATGAGAGTCTTTACTTCTTTACAACTGAGAACCTAAGAACGTCTCCTGAATTGTAAGCAGCTGTGGATAGAGTGGATACTATGCCAGGAAAGAAACCTAGAGGTTCTTCCTTAATCTGTCATACGATTTTGGGGCCTGGACTTCCACATTTATTTGGAAGAAATGAGTCTAACTTCCAGTGCCCTCCAAGGATATTATGGAATTACTTTGTTGTAAACCCAACAAACCCTGGCCATGTGTCTCACAACTTGGTGCTATGCTCCACACCGCCCATTCAGGAGACAATGAGATGGTAAGTCAGAGAAACAGGGGAAATGCATGTGGGAGTCCAGTATCACACTCCACATGCAGAATCAGTTATGGAAATGCAGCAATATCCAACTTGCAATGCCAATTTCTGGCTCTATGAAATTTGGGGAAATTTCTTCCTCTGTTAAGCAAATATAGTACTGTACTGTATAAACATGGCTTCTGTTTTTAGTGCATGCCAAGAATGGTGTTTGAACTGAGCACTTGGTGATCTTTTCAACTATTGATTCTTGGCTGTGTCTCACGTTCACAAGGTGAAAATAGCTGCACCATTTTCCAAGTTCTAGTGCTTATTTATTTACCTAGTAATATAGTGCCCTTTGGGTTAATTGGCTTATTGATTAATTACTGCCTTAAGCAGAAATTTTTTTTTTCTAGTTGGGAGAATAGCTCAAAGGTCTTTCATATTTGAAAAGTTGTGTCTACACAGTAACTAATCAGAGGTCAGTGGTTTACAATAGGTTTGGTACTTATAGGTTCATTGGCCCAGAGTTTAGAATTACAAATGTAGTCACAAACATACATTCCATGTTCTGGCTCTCAGCAATGAACACCGGGCAGTACAAACTTTTGCATGTTCAGGTGCACATTTGCAATGTATTCATGCATATAGAAGGAAGATGAATTAGAAAAAAAAATAAAGATTGAATTATAGCCTACATTTTCCTTCACTACTGTGTTCTAAACATCCACATAGTCATACTGTGGGATTACTTATTCAGAGAGAACTGGGAATTATTTTTAATAAACTTTATTTTTAAAGCAGTTTTAGGTTCACAGAAAAATTGAATGGAAGATTCAGAGATTTCTTATATATCCTTGTCCCCCACCCCCAACAGCCTCCCCTCCTATCAACATCCCACACCAGAGTTGTACATTTGTTACAATCCATGAACCTATTGTACATTGACAACTCATATCACCCAAAGTACATAGTTTACATTAGGGTTCACTCTTGGTGTTGTACATTCTATAGACAAATGTATAATGGCATGTATCTGTCATTATGGTATCATACAGAGTATTTTTCACTGTCCTAAAAACCCCCTGTGCTCCATCTATTCACCCCTTCCTCCTCCCTAAACCCTGGAGACCATTGGTCCTTTGACTGTCTGTATAATTTTGCCTTTTTCCTGAACATGATATAGTTGGAATCACACAATATGTAGCCTTTTCAGATTGGTTTCTTTCACTTAGTCATATGCATTTAATGTTCCACCATGTTTTTTCATGGCTCATTTTGTTTTAGCACTGAAGAATATTCCACTGTCTGTGTCTGGATGTACCACGGCTTAACTGGGGAATTTTTTTTTTTTAATTATTTATTTATTTTTGCTGTGTTGGGTCTTCGTTTCTGTGCAAGGGCTTTCTCTAGGTGTGGCAAGCGGGGGCCACTCTTCATCGCGGTGCGCGGGCCTCTCACTATCGCAGCCTCTCTTGTTGCAGAGCACAGGCTCCAGATGTGCAGGCTCAGTAGTTGTGGCTCACGGGCCTAGCTGCTCCACGGCATGTGGGATCCTCCCAGACCAGGGCTCGAACCCGTGTCCCCTGCATTAGCAGGCAGACTCTCAACCACTGCGCCACCAGGGAAGCCCTGGGGAATTTTTTAAAATGTTATTCTTTGGGGGTGATTAGAATGTAATCAAGTATGGAATAAGCCACTTAAAGTGGAAAGAGGAAATTAAAGACCTAAGACACTCAGTTGTGGAAATGGAAAAGAGATTGCCTAATTGCATTACAATACAAAGTGGGCAAGCAATAAATGTTTGTTGAATTGAATATAAAGAGGGATCTCTCTGGAATAAGACTTGCATGCAGGGAGTAAAGGAAATGTGGGCCACAATTAACTATACTACTTATCATGTCATCTATCAGAAGACAGTTGCCTGCTAGTGACTCAGGGCTCAGTCTTAAATTATTAAATTGGCCAGCCAGTGTTTTAGGGGAATACTTGACAAGTGATCAGAGAAAAGTTCTTTCCTCATGCCTGGTTTTTAGTTAAACAATTTTTTTTTACAATGTAGTGAGTGAAAAATTCGAATTCTAACAGACACTCTTAAATCAAAAGAAATTTCTACAAAATTACATTTATTTTCTACTCAAGAGAATTCTAAGCAATAATCTGATATATCTGTACCTATTTCTCAGGCCTCTGCTGATGACATTTCCTTTTCTTGAATTGTTTCAAAAGTCCAAATAGTGCCTTAAGTGGGGTGGACAAAGAGAAGTTAGTTCAAGGGCAAGCTCTGAGAATGAGCTGACCACTGCTTCTGAGCCCCACTTACCTAGAAGAATGATGACCAGCTCCCTTGAGATGATTGGCAGTGATGACATCCAGCTAAAAGTTTTTATTTTGGGCCCGAGGATTGGGCTTTTTCTGGTTTCAAAATGAAACATCACAACGTAGTGAGCATGTTAAATTTTCTAAGACATCACGCAACTCCCCCTATTATTGTAACTTGTATGAATAATTTCTTGGGACTGTAGTGGTCTAGACATAACTTTTGTATTCATTATATAATTAATTCATTAATTCAAGCAATACTTATTCTGTACTTATTGTGTCAGATAGTGTTCCAGGCACTGAGGCTACAAGAGTGAATTAAATAGACAGGAGTTGTTCTTCATGGACTTTATCATCCAGTGGGAGAAATAAACTATGAGCAAGTAGAAAACATGGTTTTGAGGATAGTAAGGAATTATAAAGGAAATACAACAGGTTAATGAAATAGTCACTGAGTGTGGAGACTGTTTTACACAGGGTAGTCAGAGATGGACTTCATAGCCCTGTACAGCAAAGGATCAATTTTTCTTTAAATGACTGAATGAAATATTTAGGGAGAAACATGGTACCACTGTGGATATATACATTCATTCCTCATCTGGCTTTTGGGGGTTCTCTTGCTCACTTACCCTAAAGTGAATCTTGTGAAGCAACAACCTCACCCATGTACACTGTGGCCCTGTTGCTTCATTTTAAAATATAAATAGACATCAAGAGTCTAGGCATATTTGGGAAATATAAAAACATAAAGTAAAAGACCTCTCCCAACCCTCTAAAGAAGAAAAACAAAACGAGAAACAAATACTCTAAGACGAATTAGAGGTAAATGTGAGAACAGGTGAAAACTTCAGAAAAATGGTTTTGACCCCAAACTGCAGTAAACTGAATGGGACAAGACTATTAGCAGTTGGTGAATGCAGAGCAGGAGTGTCCATTTAAACTAAATGTGAGAATTATTCTTCAAGTGTCAGAGAATTGACACTTTAATGGCAATTCAAATGGCATCAGAGTCTTGGAGAAGGAAGGATACTCATAGTACACGGGGTGTCTCTGCAGATAATATTTACATGATTACAATAATGTAAACATCATTTACTGGTGTTCAACCTTTGCAATCAATTTGTAAAGGAATGATGAAAGACTTAACCATCATAACTGCCATCAACTTTAACTATGAAAGTAAAGTTAGAGTTGACAGGTGTTAGGAGGTAAACGGGGAATAGAAAGTGAAGAGAAGAAGGAATCCACCAATAACCCCAGCTCCGAAATGGGGAGGCAAGAAAAATTGGCTGTCTGAATGGTGGAGGTTTAAGTCTGAAGTTTCAGACATGAACTGAGAAGAGTGATATAACTATATTTGGAGGAAGAGGGTAGAGGAAATGCAAGGTGGTAAAAGTGAACTAAACTTTATCTATTACAACCTTCATCAATTGCAGCTAATCATTAAAGGTGATACACTATGAAATAGTGATTTAAGCATACTATTTAGAGAGTTATAGGTAACCACCAGAAAAATAATTAAAAATGGTTTCCCCTGGGCTTCCCTGGTGGCGCAGTGGTTGCGAGTCCGCCTGCCGATGCAGGGGTCACCGGTTCGTGCCCCGGTCCGGGAAGATCCCACATGCCGCGGAGCGACTGGGCCCGTGAGCCATGGTCGCTGGGCCTGTGCATCCAGAGCCTGTTCTCCGCAACGGGAGAGGCCACAGCAGTGAGAGACCCGCGTACCGCAAAAAAAAAAAAAAAAAAAAAAGTTCCCCCTAAGGAGAGATGTCACAGAGGGGGATGAGTGGACCAAATAACTGGTGTTTTCCATTATAAGCTGTGGTGCTAAGTAATTTATGTATATAAAATTTGTATCCTGAGGAAATTTCTGAACCATCTTTCCCTCCAGTCCTTAAGGAGGGGCACACATGCCTCCATCATCTGATGGCATGAGTATAGGAGCCTTTTCTGTATAATGACACAAATCCTTTACTAATTTAGTTTGGGGGGGGTGGGAGAAAACACCTTTATTTACTGAGGTGGGGGGTGAAAATCTCACCTCAATTTCTTCAGACTTGTATCTTTAAACTATTTTTTATTGTGGCAAATATATATAACAAAATTTGCCATTTTAGCCATTATTAAGTGTAAAGTTCAGTGGCATTAATTATACTCACAACGTTGTACAATCATCACCTCTACCTATTTCCAAAATTTTGCATCACCTCAAACAGAAACTCTGTTCCCATTAAGCAAGAACTCCCAATTCTCTCACCCCCAGCCCCTGGTAAATTTTATTCTGCTTTCTGTCTCTATGAATTTGCCCATTCTAGGTACCCATATAAGTGGAATCATACAATATTTGTCCTTTCATGTCTGACTTGTTCCACTTATCTTCACGTTATCTTTGACAATTTTCTGAAGCCTTCTTTGGCCAATGGCAGGACCTGAAAGTCATGAAAAATGTGAATTTAAAGTATTTTAATCCATATAAAATCTGGTGGTACCAGAAAAAAATGCATTATGTTTATAAGGAAAAATGGCTGCTGAATTTTCCAGAATCCAGGAAAGGTGACTGTGCCACAACTTTCTCTTACTGAGGTCATTACAGCAGAGAGGCACATATTGTTAGAGTGGGGAAGAAAGTGCTATGAAATCTGGTGCAGTGCCCTCCAAACAACACTGATACCAGCCTGCCCATACTGAAACTGGTACCTGACTGCCCATACTGAAACGGTGCTGGGAACCAATCTTCAGAACTCATTCTGGCTCACGCTGTTAATTCTCTTCACCAGCTGAGAAAGACATGGTTGTCGCATGGACAATTTAATAAGATGAATCATCCAAATCTTGCCCTTTATGTACACACTGATACTGTTTCGTTCATGCTCTGCATTTCTTTCTGGAACTTCTACCTCCAGTGTGTTTCCAGGGGAATGAATATGTATGCAGTGATATGAGTTACAACATACCTGAAGAGATTAAACCATCTCTTGTTATTTGTATTGATTTTCCATTACCAACTAAAATTAGTTTCAAGAGTATAGCAATTTGTAGGAAAACTGAAGACAGGACTGATAACTAGTGGGTTATTTTCCATGCTTTCTTGAATAGCTGTCATTCTTGACAGATACCCTGGAATGCAGTTATGCAAGGAAATGCTAAACTGTCAGCATTTCATTAAAAATAAACTGCTGGAGATAACAGGGTGACTACTTTACCATGCCCCAAAGCACAGAGAGTACCAATATATTTGCAAGAATATTCCCAAGAGCTCAAGAGCAAAGCATCTTTGTGAATGATTCACCTTCTCAGCATCTGCAAAGGCACAACAGGGAGAATTTCATGTATCTCAGAGGTGATCATTCCTGAGAGGGACTTGTAACTAAAATCTAGCTGTCAAAATGAATCGGGAGGTGGTAGCTCTGATTTCACAAGCTAAACAGACATGAAGGATGTATGGTGTGTGTGTGTGTGTGTGTGTTAGTGTGTGTGTGTGTATGTGTGTGTTAGGGTAATGGAAAGAGAGTTTAGGTAGCTTTACTGTGAAAACTGCTGGGATATCATCTACAATGATACCGTATAAAGAGTTATGCTGTTAGACTATTTTGAAGCGGACATCCATTAATGGAAACACCAGTGGAAAGACAGGGAGGAAGAGAGTAATGGGCCTTTAAAAGCATGAAAGGAGAAGCAAGCAATAGGGTCTTGAAAAAGAGATTCCAGGCATTTGGGTTGTACTGGGCTGTTCACTTCAAGGAAAGATGAAATGGTGGGAGTAGCGGTGAAGGTGGGGTGAGGTAAAGCTCTGTAGGATGAAAACTAAAAATGGCTTGATTGACGTATGGGATATAGGACAAAGGTTTTGAGTGAGCTCTATAAGAATGACTGCATTAAGGAGAATTCATCAGTTATATAAATATGTCTGAAGGGTTACCAAAGGGATCAGTTTGTTGACTGATTAAGATTGCTGATTTATGGTTAATCGGAGAAGGTAAATAAGGAAGGGTCGTCCTTGTCTTATGCTCACGTCCCCTCACAAAGCTTGTTTTCACACTATGTGTTTAGAATGCATTTATTCCTCTGGTGATAAGTAAGAGGGAAGCAGACCAGTACAACTTGACTCCGTTTGTGCTGCTAGACTCAGAGGACATTGGTGCCACCCCAAGTAGGAGGTGTGACCCGGGGGACAGAGCTCCATTGACTTTACAGGATCTGAAAGAGAGGTTTTGCAATGATTTGACTTTGTTTCTGTTTTCCACCTTCACACCTTGTGACCAGAGTCAGCCACCCACATCAGGCGCCTGTTGTCTTGGTGGTTTGGGAGGGTCTACTGGACCCATGGAACTGAGCCTTGTGACATTGCTTCCTGGTCTAGCCTGACCCACTCAAGATCCAGTTAGTGGCTAGGACAAAGTCCTTGGGGGTCATGCTTGTGTCTCTTCTATTTGTCTCTTACCCCATAGACAATCTGGCAGGAAATTGTGTCAGCTCCTCCTGCGAAATACATCCAGAATCCAGCTACTGAAACACCACCTTCCTGGTGAACACGCTGATCCCAGCCACTTCTAAGCTGTCTCCCACTTCTGCCCCTGTGCCCAATAGTCTCAACCCCTTTGCCCAAAGCCTTCCAGTGGCCCCCAACCCACTCAGTGTGAAAGCCCAAGTCCTAATCTGGCCCACAAGACCCCACACAGTTTGACCCCTCAGCTCTTGGGCCTTGTCTCCTACTCTTCATCCCCACCCCGTGACCTTCTTGCAGTTACTCAGATATGCTCACTGCTCTCGCCTCTGTGCCTTTTCTGACTCTATTCCCTCTGTCTGGAGCCTCTTTGCCCTAATACTCCTACGACTCACTTCCTCATCTCTTTGGGTCTTTGCTTACATACCCCCTTCCTAGAGAGGCCATCCCTCCTTGGCCATCCCATTTAAAACCTTCTCCCACACTCATTATGTCCTGTCTCTCTTCTCTGCTTTATTATTCTCCATTGCATTAATCACCCTCTGCTATATATTTTCATATTTATTTTATTTATAAGTCTATCTCCTCTGATAAAATGTAACTTCATTGGGAGCAGGGATTTTTATATGCTGCTATATCCCTAGTGCCTTGAATATCATCTGACATATTGTAGGACTCAGTACATGTTTGTTGGGTGAATAAATGAATGAATGTCTCTTATTTCCTATTTCTGGGGCCAGGACCTGGCCTTGTTCTAAGTGTCAGACTGTGTCTGAGGTCCTTGTCTTAATAGCTTACCCTGTCCTGGTCCTTGATGACTTGGTCTTGTTTTTCCCTTGCCGTCATTGCCTTTCTACTCCACCCAACATAGCAGTCTCTTCTTGAGCCCCAGTCTTGTGAAATGAGGGGTACCACCTCCTACCAGCCCTCCTTGGGGCTGGTCTACCTGCCAGAGTCACTTATATGATCGTTCTTAGGGTTCCCCTTGTCCTCACCTGCTGTTACTGTTTACCACACTTCATTGATGACTGAAGAAAGTACAGTCTGTTTTCCATCACCATGCTACCCAGGTACTGTCCTCCAACACTGTGAGCCCATCATCACCTATATGGCCACATTTTCTTTTCATATTCAAAGTAATGACAGAGTCCCCATCCTCCCTATGATGAAAAGATGTTTCTTTCACTTCTGGGGTACTTCATCCCATGATAACAAAATTCTCAGGGTCTTACTCAATCCAAAGACTCTCATCAAAGAAGAAAACCAGAAATCTACTTAGTCCATTGGGAAGTTCAGGGTTGTTGTTACTTCCACCTGGTGGCAGCCTGAATGGTGGTATTGCCCTAGCCTGCTGGCAGGAAAACCACAGTTACCTGGTGCTAAGTGTCATGTTACCACTGATATCTGGAAATTCAGAAGCCTAGGCTGATCCTGTTGTACACTGAACAAAGATGCTTCAGTGCCTGAGGGCTGTGGCTGCCAGCTCTGGGTGAAGGCCTGGATGAGGAAGTCCTGCCCTCAAGTATTATCCTGAACTGCTGTCATTCCATGCCAGTGTGGGCCTGGGATCCCAGCATCATTGCTTCCGGGGTAGCTGGCTCACTAGTTCATGTACAAACACATATAAACGTCCATGCACACTCCACCCCAGGCATGTCAAAGGGGTGAGTTCCACCTGTGCTGCCTGGATCAAGCTCTCCCCTTACCCCAAGTTCTGATCCCGAGAGTGCAAGAAACCCTTCATTTTCCTTGACTCAAAGCCACCTAATTTTGTATTTCAGATGAATGACATTTCTTTTAGACAAAATGTCATCTTATTACACATACAGTTAGGCCCATGTTCCAGGTACTTGCCTCACCCAACTGGCAATGTGTCCTTTTTAGATTGCCTGATACTTCCTAGCTTTTGTTCCTGCCCATGTTGTAGGATTTGACAAAGCTTGACTTTGATGGAAAAGGCAACCCAAAGGGAGTACTTTAACTATAAGGACAATGCTATTGGAGCAACAAAAAAGAACAAGGAAACTCTGAAGAGATGACTGATTTATTAATTAATAATAAAAATAATCAAGATAATAGTTATCAGTTAGGCAACTAATATATGCCTGACTTTTAGGTATATTATTTCATTCGACCCTTATTAAGAGTCCTGAAAGTAAATATTATTAACAGAAATGTAGAGATGAGAAGTCCAAGAGGTAGAGAAGTAAAGTAACTCAAAGCATAAAGCCTTGTGCAGCAAAGTCAGGGTTTAAACTTAGGTCTTTCAGACTTTAAAGCTTGGAATCTTTCCAATGACTACACTTACTCTTTAGTAAGTGAATAATTATGGAATGTTTGGGTTCATGAGTACTGAGAGGTACATACATTATTGGTTATTCCCAGACTGACTGCTACCAAATCCATTCACCTACCAAAAAAATCCTCCCATACTTTTGGTTCTGGGGGTGTGTTTAAGTTAGTGTCTTCTTTACCTTTTAGATCATTCTTATTTCAACTCACTCTTTTAGAGTGAAATGATAATTTTCTGATCTGTTCCTTCATATCTCAGCTGAAGGAACAGAGGGAGAAACAAGTCACTTGGACTGATGGAGGTGGAGTCCCTTGGAGATGCCTTGGAGCATGCAATTGTCCTTGTTGGAAGATCACTCTGGCACCTCCAATAAAAGTGAGGATGTCCTTAGTGAGAGATGTTCTTTTCTGAAGTGTGATCACAGCTCTGGGCCTGGGGATTTCTTAGCAAAGTGTAATTCTTTATTTCTCTTCAGAGTTTAAATGACCCCTATAATTCATTGGCATTGTTAGTCACAAAGTGAACTACTGAAGTGGAGAAGATAAAAGGCCAACACCTCAGAAAACAGTGAGAATTTCATTTGGTGTTGCCTTCATCTCACAATTGATAATTCCGTAGGGTTTTGGCTATCACCCTACATCAGTTTTCTTTTGTCTCAGAAAAAGCCCCCAGCGTCTTGCTATCTAACTTGGGGTCATTAAAATGCTTGAGTAAACTTCTAAGTTCCTCTTGGTTAAGAAAAACTTATGTAGGAGGTATGTCTAGGCCAGGCATCAAAATGTTACAGGAATTATCTCAAAAGAGGAACATTTCCATTCTGCAATGCTTTCATATGAGCATATTCAAATATTCCAAATCCTCTTATATTTTGGCATAGTTTTTTCTTGATTTGCCTTAAGGATTTCTAAATAAGAATCACTTGATTATATATTTGTGTTATTGATGCCTCACAGCACACCCCAGAGAAGTGAGCACATTTCCAAAGGAGGAAAACCAAAATAATTTCTTTAAGCTAGAATGCTTACAATGCAAAGATCTTTGTTCTGTTTTATTTTATGAAATGGAACTAAGAAGAGAAATGATGGAGAGTCTGAAGTTCTTAATCCTGAAAGCTTTTACCTACATTAGGGATTACTTTTGTCCAATTATCTCAATTTTACTGAACCCTAAATGTATTAAGAGCCTCAGCTGACATGGGAGGGGGTCACTAATGCTTTGGCAATGACTCTAACAGCCTCCATACTTTTAGTTATGTGATTCTTATTCCTCTTCTTGATTCTATCAATTCATATATTTTGGCTTATCTCTATTTGAGGATAATGGTGCAGAACTAAAACATTTTTCATTTACTAAATGGATTTTATTTGAAATGTGTACTCCATTAATTTTCCCAATAATGTATAGGTCATACAATTAATTACTGAATATTATGGGATATCTTGCTTTGATGAGAAAGCAGCACATCAGGTGTTTACTGTTATTTTATAGGGAGTTATTCTTCAACCTCTTCAGTAAACCACAGTGAATTTTCCTTCTTGATTATGCTAGGAGATAGAGCAGAAATTTGTGGATATGTTATTAGTAATTAGACTTTAGAATCTAGATAGTGTCTAATTTACTTTTTAAAGTACACTCAAAGTAAAATTGATGGGACAAGGTAGCTTGCTAATACAAATGAAGATGGTCAGCATTCCAATTTCTGGCCAAAATTGAAAGAACTAAAATATTTTTAAAAGGCAATGGAGTCTATTCCAAAGTAATAAAAAAGAACCCTTTCTCTAAAGAATAAGAATATTAGATATCTGTGATGCTTACTGGAACTATGGATATGAATGTATAAGACTACACCAGGGATCATAAACTTAAAAGTCTACAAAGCCAGGACAGTAATATTAATTTTGGCTTGTGAGAACTGAGGTGAACTGCAGAGTATACTCATGTTATCTAGAAGGGGCAGCTGGTCCTCAGCTCTTGCTGGTTGTTACCATTTGGAAATGTGGATGTGGCCTTGTCAGAGCTCTTATCTCTTTAAGAGAAGCCACAAGCCTGGATTTGCATGAGGAAGTTCCTACACCCTTGACCTAGACTTTGACAGGCTGCTTTATCTCACCTTAGATATTAGCTCTGCATTTCAAACAGTTATCACCAGGGAAATGATTGTGTTGGACATTTAGCTACATGACTCAATAATCCAAACTTTCCCTGAGGGTGGTTGAGGGAGAGGGAATAGCACATTATTTAATTGATTATACTTTTTTTTTTAAAACAAGACAAACTTTCTTAAAAACAATCTAACGGGGTTGGGGGGGGAACCTTCAAAATGGCAGAGGAGTAAGATGTGGAGATCATTTTCCTCTCCACAGATACATCAAAAATACATCTACATGTGGAACAACTCCTACAGAACACCTACTGAGTGCTGGCAGAAGACCTCAGACTTTCCAAAGGGTAAGAAAATCCCCATGTACCTGGGTAGGGCAAAAGAAAAAAGAAAAAACAGAGACAAAAGAAGAGGGACAGGACCTGCATCTCTGGGAAGGAGCTGTGAAAGAGGAAATGTTTCCACACACTAGGAAGTCCCTTCACTGGTGGAGGCAGGGGGTGGGCAGTGGGGGGAAGCTTCGGAGCCATGGAGGAGAGCACAGCAATGGGGGTGCCGAGGGCAAGGTGGAGAGATTCCTGCACAGAGGATTGGTGCCAACCAGCACTCACCAGCCTGAGATGCTTGTCTGCTCACCCACTGGGTGAGCAGGCAAGCTGAGGTTCGGGCTTTGGAGGTCAGACCCCAGGGAGAGGACTGGGGTTGGCTGCGTGAACATGGCCTGAAGGGGGCTAGTGCACCACAGCTAGCTGGGAGGGAGTCAGGGAAAAAGTCAGGACCTGCCAAAGAGAAAGGAGACCATTGTTTTGGGGTGTGTGAGGAGAGGGGATTCCTTCCCTCTGTGCCCACGGAAGGCAGATCACCACCTAAGTAAACTCCAGAGGTAGGCATGAGCTGTGGCTATCAGCTCAGACCCCAGAGACAGACATGAAACACTAATGCTGCTGCCTCTGCCACAAAGAATCCTGTGTGCAAGCACTACAACTCCCACCCCCAGGAGGCTGTTCAGCACAACACTGCCAGGGTCCTGAGATCCAGGCACAACTTCCCTGGGAGAACACACGGCATGCCTCAGGCTGTTGCAATGTCACTTTGGCCTCTGCCACCACATGCTCACCCTGCATTCCAATTATGACCACCATAGCCCACCCTCGCTCTGGCCTGAGAGAACAAGAGAGCCCTAATCAGCTGCTGCTTTAACCCCCTCCTTTCTGGGCAGGAACAGATGCCTGAGGGCGACCTACATGCAGAGGCAGGGCCAAAAGAAAAGCTGAACCTGAGGAGCTGTGAGAACAAAGAAGAGAAAGGGAAACTTCTCCATGAAGCCTCAGGAGCTGTGGATTAAATCACCACAATCAACTTGATGAACCCTGTATCTGTGGAATAGCTGAAGAGACAATGAATATTCCCAATATTGGGCCAGTGGACTTTGGGAGCAACTGTAGACTTGGGGTTTGCTGTCTGCAACTGATTTGTTTCTGATTTTTATGTTTACCTCAGCTTAGTTTTTAGTGCTTGTTATCATTGGTGAATTGTTTATTGGTTTGGTTGCGCTCTTATTTTTTTTATTTTAAAATTTTTATTATTATTAATTTATTTAATTTTTAAAATTTTTCCTCCTATTTTTTCTTCCTTTTCTTCTGAGCTGTGTGGCTGACAGTGTCTTGGTCCTCTAGCAGGGGGTCAGGTCAGAGCCTCTAAGGTGGGAGAGCTGAGTCCAGGACATTGGACCACCAAAGACCTCCTGGCCCCACATATCAATCAGCAAGATATCTCCCAGAGATCGCTGTCTCAACACTAAGAGCCAGCTCCACCCAACAGCCAGCAAGCTCCAGGGCTAGACGCCCATGCCAAACAGCTAGCAAGACAGGAACACGACCACACCCAATAGCAGAGAGGCTGCCTAAAACCATACTAAGTTCACAGACACTGCAAAACACACCACCGGATGTGTCCCTGCCCACCAGAAAGACAAGATCCACACCCAATCAACAGAACACAGGCACCAGTCCCCTCCATCAGGAAACCTACACAAACCACTGAAAAAACCTCACCCACTGGAGGCAGACACCAAAAACAACAGGAACTACAAACCAGCAGCCGGCAAAAAGGAGACCACAAACACAGTAAGTTAAACAAAATGAGAAGATAGAGAAATATGCAACAGATGAAGGAGCAAGGTAAAAACCCACCAGACCAAAAAAATGAAGAGGAAATATGCAGTCTACCTGTAAAAGGATTCAGAGTAATGATAGTAAAGATGATCTAAAATCTTGGAAATAAAATGAAAAAAATACAAGAAAAGTTTAACAGAGACCTAGAAGAACTAAAGAGCAAACAAAAAATGATGAACAACAAAGTAAATGAAATTAAAAATTCTCTAGAAGGAATCAATACCAGAATAACTGAGGCAGAAGAACAGATAAGTGACCTGGAAGATAAAATATTGGAAATAACTACCACACGCAGAATAAACGAAAAGGAATGAAAAGAATTGAGGACAATCTCAGAGACCTCTAGGACAACATTAAACACACTATCATCGAATTATAGGAGTCCCAGAATAAGAGAAAGAGAAAGGGACTGAGAAGAAATTTGAAGAGATTATAGTTGAAAACTTCCATAACATGGTAAAAGAAGTAGTCAGTCAAGTCAAGGAAGTGCAGAGAGTCCCATACAGGATAAATCCAAGGAAAAACATGACAAGACACATATTAAACAAACTATCAAAAATTAAATACAAAGAAAAAATGTTAAAAGCAGCAAGGGAAAAGCAAGAAATAACATACAAGGGAATCCCCATAAGGTTAACAGCTGAACTTTCAGCAGAAACTCTGCAAGCCAGAAGGGAGTGGCAGGACATATTTAAAGTGATGAAAGGCAAAAAACTGCAACCAAGATTACTCTACCCAGAAAGGACCTCATTCAGATTTGACAGAGAAATTAAAACTTTACAGACAAGCAAAAGTTAAGAGAATTCAGCACCAGCAAACCAGCTTTACAATAAATGCTGAAGGAACTTCTCTAGGCAGGAAACACAAGAAAAGGAAAAGACCGACAAAAACAAACCCAAAATAATTAAGAAAATGGTAAAAGGAACATATATGTCGATAACTACCTTAAATGTAAATGGATTAAATGCTCCAACCAAAAGACATAGACTGGCTGAATGGATACAAAAACAAGACCTGTATAAATGCTGTCTACAACAGACCCACTTCAGACCTACGGACACATACAGACTGAAAGTGAGGGGATGGAAAAAGATATTCCATGCAAATGGAAATCAAACAAAAGCTGGAGTAGCAGTTCTCATATCAGACAAAATAGACTTTAAAATTAAGACTATTACAAGAGACAAAGAAGGACACTGCATAATGATCAAGGGATCAATTCAAGAAGAAGATATAACAATTGTAAATACTTATGTACCCAACACAGGAGCACCTCAATACATAAGGCAAATGCTAACAGCCATAAAAGGGGAATCTGACAGTAACACAATCATAGAATGGGACTTTAAATCTCCACTTTTGAGAGAGGAGCTTCAAGATGGCAGAAGAGTAAGATGTGGAGATCACCTTCCTCCCCAAGTACATCAAAAAAACATCTACATGTGGAACAACTCCTACCAAACACCTACTGAAACCTGGCAGAATACCTCAGACCTCCCAAAAGGCAAAAAACTCCCTATGTACCTGGGTAGGGCAAAAGAAAATAGAAAAAACAGAGATAAAAGATCAGGGACAGGACCAGCACTAGTGGGAGGGAGCTGTGAAGGAGGAAAGGTTTCCACATACCAGGAAGCCCCTTCGCAAGCGGAGACTGTGAGTGGCAGAGGGGGGAAGCTTCAGAGCCACAGAGGAGAGCGCAGCAACAGGGGTGCAGAAGGCAAAGCGGAGAGATTCCCGCACAGAGGATAGGTGCCGACCAGCACTCACCAGCCCGAGAGGCTTGTCTGCTCACCTTCCTGGGTGGGTGGGGGCTGGGAGCTGAGGCTCCAGCTTCGGATATCAGACACCAGAGAGAGGACTGGGATTGGCTGCAGGAACACAGCCTGAAGGGGCTAGTGTGCCACAGCAAGCCGGGAGGGAGTCTGGGAAAATGACTGGAGCTGCTGAAGAGGCAAGAGACGTTTGCTGGCCTGTTTGTTTCCTGGTGCGTGAAGGGAGGGGATTAAGAGCGCCACTTAAAGGAGCTCCAGAGACGGGCGTGAGCCGCGGCTATCAGCATGGACCCCAGAGACAGCCATGAGATGCTAAGGTAGCTGCTGCAGCCACTAAGGAGCCTGTGTGCAAGCACGTCACTATCCACACCTCCCCTCATGGGAGCCTGTGCAGCCCGTCACTGCCAGGGTCCTGTGATCCAGGGAAAACTTCCCCGGGAGAACGCATGGCACGTCTCACACTGGTGCAACCGCACGCCAGCCTCTGCACCTCAGGCTCACACCGCACTCCATATCCCTCCCTCCCCCCAGTCTGAGTGAGCCAGAGCCCCCGAATCAGCTGCTCCTTTAACCCCGTCCTGTCTGAGCAAATAAGAGATGCCCTCAGGTGACCTACACGTAGAGGCAGAGCCAAATACAAAGCTGAACCCAGGAGTTGTGCGAACAAAGAAGAGAAAGGGAAATATCTCCCAGCAGCCTCAGGAGCAGCAGATTAAATCTCCACAGTCAACTTGATGTACCCTGCATCTGTAGAATACCTGAATAGACAATGAATCAACCCAAATTGAGGAGGTGAACTTTGGGAGCAACAATATATATCTTTTTTCCCCTTTTTCTCTTTTTGTGCGTGTTTATGTGTATGTCTGTGTGGGATTTTTTTCTGAATAGCTTTGCTTCGACCGTTTGTCCTAGGGTTCTGTCTGTCCGTTTTTCTCTATTTTTTTTTAGTATAGTTTTTAATACTTCTTATCATTGGTGGATTTGTTTTTTGGTTTGGTTGCTCTCTTCTTTCTTTCTTTTTATCATTTTTTTTAAATTACTTAAAAAATTTTTTTCATACTTAATTTTTATTTTAACAATTTTTTAATTTCATTTTATTTTATCTTTTTCTTCTCCCTTTTATTCTGAGCCATGTGGATGACAGCCTCTTGGGGCTCCAGCCAGTCATCAAGGCTGTGCCTCTGGGGTGGGAGACCCAAGTTCAGGACACTGGTCCACAAGAGACACCTCCAGCTCCATGTAATATGAAATGGTGAAAATCTCCTAGAGATCTCCATCTCAACACCAAGACCCAGCTCCAGCACCCAGCAAGCTACAGTGCTGGACACCCTATGCCAAACAACTAGCAAGACAGGAACACAACCCCACCCATTAGCAAAGAGGATGCCTAAAATCATAATAAGGCCACAGAAACCTCAAAACACACCACCAGACGTGGATCTGCCCACCAGAATGACAAGATCCAGCCTCATCCACCAGAACACAGGCACTAGTCCCCTCCACCAGGAAGCCTACACAACCAACTGAACCAAACTTAGCCAGTGGGGGCAGACAACAAAAAACAACGGGAACTATGAACCTGAAGCCTGTGAAAAGGAGGCCCCAAACACAGTAAGTTAAGCAAAATGAGAATACAGGGAAACACACAACAGATGAAGGAGCAGGTAAAAACCCACCAGACCTAACAAATGAAGAGGAAATAGGCAGTCTACTTAATAAAGAATTCAGAATAATGATAGTAAGGATGATCCAAAATCTTGGAAATAGAATGGAGAAAATACAAGAAACATTTAAAAAGCACCTAGAAGAACTAAAGAACAAACAAACAGTGATGAACAAAACAATAAATGAAATTTAAAATTCTCTAGAAGGGATCACTAGCAGAACAACTGAGGCAGAAGAACAGATAAGTGACCTGGAGATAAAATAGTGGAAATAACTACTGCAGAGCAGAATAAACAAAAAATAATAATAAATAAATAAAAGAATTGAGGCCAGTCTCAGAGACCTCTGAGACAACATTAAAAGCACCAGCATTTGAATTATAAGGGTCCCAGAAGGAGAAGACCAAAGAAAGGGACTTAGAAAATATTTGAAGAGATTATAGTTGAAAAGTTCCCTAATATGGGAAAGGAAATGGTTAATTAAGTCCAGAAAGCACAGAGAGTCCTATACAGGATAAATCCAAGGAGAAGCATGCCAAGACATATATTAATCAAACTATCAAAAATTAAATACAAAGAAAAAATATTAAAAGCAGCAAGGGAATAACAACAAATAACCTACAAGGGAATCCCCCTAAGGTTAACAGCTGATCCTTCAGCAGAAATTCTGCAAGGCAGAAGGGAGTGGCAGGTCATATTTAAAGTGATGAAGGGAAAAACCTATAACTAATATTACTGTACCCAGCAAGGATCTCATTCAGATTTGATGGAGAAATTAAAACCTTTACAGACAAGCAAAAGCTAAGAGAATTCAGAACCACCAAACCAGATGTACAACAAATGCTAAAGCAACTTCTCTAGGCAGGAAACCCAAGAGAAGGAAAAGACCTACAATAACAAACCCAAAACAATTAAGAAAAATGTAAAAGGAACATATATGTCGATAACTACCTTAAATGTAAATGGATTAAATGCTCCAAACAAAAGACACAGACTGGCTGAATGGATACAAAAACAAGAGCCCTACATATGCTGTCTATAAGAGACCCACTTCAGACCTAGGGACACACACAGACTGAAAGTGAGGAGATGGAAAAAGATACTCCATGCAAATGGAAATCAAAAGAAAGGTGGAGTAGCAATTCTCATATCACACAAAATAGTCTTTAAAACAAAGACAATTACAAGAGCCAAAGAAGGACACCACATAATGATCAAGGGATCAATCCAAGAAGAAGATAGAACTATTGTACATATTTATACACCCAACATAGTAGCACCTCAATACATAAGGCAAATACTAACAGCCATAAAAGGGGAAATCAACAGTAACACAATCATAGTAGGGGACTTTAAAATCACACTTTCACCAATGGACAGATCATCCAAAATTAAAATAAATAAGGAAATACAAGATTTAAATGATATATTAAAAAAGATGGACTTAATTGATATTTATAGGACATTCCATCCAAAAACAACAGAATACACTTTCTTCTCAAGTGTTCGTGGAACATTCTCCAGGATAGATCATATCCTGGGTCACAAATCAAGCCTTGGTAAATTTAAGAAAACTGAAACCATATCAAGTATCTTTTCTGACTACAACGCTATGAGACTAGATATCAATTAGAGGGAAAAATCTGTAAAACATACAAACACATGGTGGCTGAACAATATACTACTTAATAACCAAGAGATCACTGAAGAAATCAAAGAGGAAATCAAAAAATACCTAGAAACAAATGACAATGAAAACTGATGGCCCAAAACTTCTGGGATGCCGCAGAAGTAGTTCTTCTAAGAGGTAAGTTTACAGCAATACAATCCTACCTTAAGAAATAAGAAACATCTCAAACAAACAACCTAACCTTACACCTAAAGCAATTACAGAAAAAAGAAAAGAAACTCCAAAGTTAACGGAAGGAAAGACATCATAAAGATCAGATCAGAAATGAATGAAAAAGGAATGACAGAAAAATAGCAAAGATCAATAAAACTAAAAGCTAGTTCTCTGAGAAGATAAACAAAAGTGATAAAACATTAGCCAGACTCATCAAGAAAAAATGGGAGAAGACACAAATCAACAGAATTAGAAATGATAAAGGAGAAGTAACAACTGACACTGTAGAAATACAAATGATCATGAGAGATTACTACAAGCAACTACACGCCAATATAATGAACAGCTTGGAAAATGGACAAATTCTTAGAAAAGCACAACCTTCCAAAACCGAACCAGGAAGAAATAGAAAATATGAACAGATCAATCACAAGCACTGATATTGAAACTGTGATTTAAAATTTTCCAACAAAAAAAAGCCCAGGACCAGATGGCTTCACAGGTGAATTATATCAAACATTTGAAGAAGAGTTAACACCTATCCTTCTCAAACTCTTCCAAAATATAGCAGAAGGAGGAACACTGCCCAACTCATTCTACAAGGCCACCACACCCTTATAGCAAAACCAGACAAAGATGTCACAAACAAAGAAAACTACAGGACAATATCACTGATAAACATAGATGCAAAAATCCTCAAAATAATACTAGCAAACAGAATCCAACAGCACATTAAAAGGCTCATACACCATGATCAAGTGGGGTTTATCCCAAGAATTCAAGGATTCTTCAATATATGCAAATCAATCAATGTTATACATCATACTAACAAACTGAAGAACAAAAACCATATGGTCATCTTCACAGATGCAGAATAAGCTTTTGACAAAATTCAACACCCATTTATGGTAAAAACTCTCTAGAAAGTAGGCATAGAGGGAACATACCTCAACATAATAAAGGCCATATACAACAAACCCACAGCCAGCATCATTCTCAACGGTGAAAAGCTGAAAGCATTTCCTCTAAATAAGGAACAAGACAAGGTTGCCCACTCTCACCACTAGTATTCAGCATAGTTTTGGAAGTTTTAGCCACAGCAATCAGGGAAGAAAAAGAAAGAAAAGGAATCCAAATTAGAAAAGAAGAAGTAAAACCGTCACTGTTTGCAGATGACATGATACTATACATAGAGTATACTAAAGATTCTACCAGAAAACTACTAGAGTTCATCAATTAATTTGGTAAAGTAGCAGGATACAATATTAATGCACAGAAATCTCTTGCATTCCCATACACTAATGATGAAAAATCTGAAAGAGAAATTAAGGAAACTCTCTCATTTACCACTGCAACAAAAATAATAAAATACCTAGGAATAAATGTACCTAAGGAGGTAAAAGCCCTGTATGCAGGAAATCATAAGACACTAATGAAAGAAATTAAAGATGATACAAATAGATGGACAGATATACCATATTTTTGGATTGGAAGAATCAACATTGTGAAAATGACTATACTACCCAAGGCAATCTACAGATTCCATGCAATCCCTATCAAACTACAAATGGCATTTTTCACAGAACTAGAACAAAAAATTTCACAATTTGTATGGAAACACAAAAGACCCCGGATAGCCAAAACTATCTTGAGAAAGAAAAACGGAGCTGGAAGAATCAGGCTCCCTGATTTCAGACTATAGTATAAAGCTACAGTAATCAAGAAAGTATGGTACTTGCACAAAAACAGAAATATAGATCAATGGAACATGATAGCCTAGTGGTAAACCCACAAACATATGGTCACCTTATCTTTGATAAAGGAGGCAAGAGTACACAATGTAGAAAAGACTGACTCTTCAATCAGTGATGCTGGGAATACTGGACAGGTACATGTAAAGGAATGAAATTAGAACACTTCCTAACACTGTACAGAAAAATAAACTCAAGATGGATTAAAGACCTGAATGTAAGGCCAGACACTATAAAACTCTTAGAGAAAAACATAGGCAGAACACTCTATGACATAAATCACAGCAAGATCTTTTTTGACCCACCTCCTAGAGTAATGGAAGTAAAAACAAAAATAAACAAATGGGACCTAATGAAACTTAAAAGGTTTTGCACAACAAAGGAAACCATAAACAAGATGAAAAGACAAACTTCAGAATGGAAGAAATAGGACTTCCCTGGTGGCGCAGTGGTTGAGAGTCCGCCTGCTGATGCAGGGGACATGGGTTCGTGCCCCGGTCCGGGAAGATCCCACATGCCGCGGAGCGGCTGGGCCCATGAGCCATGGCCGCTGAGCCTGTGCATCCGGAGCCTGTGCTCCGCAACAGGAGAGGCCACAACAGTGAGAGGCCCAGGTACTGCAAAAAAAAAAAAAAAAAAAAAAAGAATGGAAGAAATAGTTGCAAATGAAATAAATGACACAGGAGTAATATCCAAAATATACAAGCAGCTCATGCAGCTCAATATCAAAAAATCAAACAACCCAATCCAAAAATGGGTGGAAGACCTAAGTAGACATTTCTCCAAAGAAGATATACAGGTTGCCAACAAACACATGAAAGGATGCGCAACATCACTAATCATTAGAGAAATTCAAATCAAAACCACAATGGGGTATCTCTTCACACCAGTCAGAATTACCATCCTCAAAAAATCTACAAACAATAAATGCTGGAGAGGGTGTGGAGAAATGGGGACCCTCTTGCACTGTTAGTGGGAATGTACATTGATATAGCCACTATGGAGAACAGTATGGAGCGTCCTTAAAAACTAAAAATAGAACTACCATAAGACCTAGCAATACCACTACTGGGCATATAGCCTGAGAAAACCATAATTCAAAAAGTGTCATGTACCAGAATGTTCACTGCAGCACTACTTACAATCGCCAGGACACGGAAGCAACCTAAGTGTCCATTGACAGATGAATGGATAAAGAAGATGTGGCACATATATACAACGGAATATTACTCAGCCATAAAAAGAAATGAAATTGAGTTATTTGTAGTGAGGTGGATGGACCTAGAGACTGTCATATAGAGTGAAGTAAGTTAGAAAGAGAAAAACAAATACTATATGCTAACACATATATATGGAATCTAAAAAAAAAAAAATGGTTCTGATGAACCTAGAGACAGGACAGGAATAAAGACACAGACATAGAGAATGGAGTTGAAGACACAGGAAGGGAGAAGGGTAAGCTGAGACAAAATGATTGAGTAGTATGGACATATATACACTACCAAATGTAAAATACATAGCTAGTGGGAAGCAGCTGCATAGCACAGGGAGATCAGCTTGGTACTTTGTGACCACCTAGTGGGGTGGGGTAGGGAGAGTGTGAGGGAGGTGCAGTAGGGAGGGGATATGGGGATATATGTATGAATATAGCTGATTCACTTTGTTAAACAGCAGAAACTAACACAACATTGTAAAGCAATTATACTCCAATAAAAATGTTAGAAAAAAACTCAACAACATAACATGTGATGAAAGAACACAATTATGTGACTAAATAATATTTTTTAAAAAGTCATTTTATTAACTAACCTAATTGCTAATTTTGATTAATTTGTTTTAGAGATTATATAATTTGGGACAAAATCTAATGATTTACATACACTTTCTTGGCTAGATGTGTACTGTTATTAATTTAACAACTTAGCTAACTTAGTTTCCTCTGTGAGGTCCATGAGACTCTGAACTCATCACAGACACAGATGATGACACAGAGCCAAACCTCAGCCCTCAATTTTGGTACTTTTGGACTCAATATCTCTTTAGGTGGATAATATCTTACTTACTCCTCTTTTGCATTTGATTCCTCTGTCGTAGATTGACCTAATATCCTTAATGATGTGAAGGGTCTTGTAAACTCAGTTAAATGCATTTGCTTGTATTTACAAAATATCCTTAAGGATGTGAAGACTCTTGTTAATGCAGTTAAATGCATTTGCTTGTATTTCTTGATGAACCTCATCTACATGTTCTAAATTCCTAACCCATATAACTTTGAATGAATCAGTTAACCTCTTCATGCCTGAGCATTGTCATGAGGGTGCTGGCCTTAAACATTTCCAAGGCTCCCTCCACCATTCTGGCCAATGCACTACATTCTCAGGTTTTCAGGCCTGTCATCTGATTAGGATATAATTCCCTTACTTCTGTATTTTGATGACTCTTTATAAGTTTGAGATGTCTTTCTAACCCACTGTGGTTTACTCCTTTTCTTCCTCCTCTGCATTCCGAGTGAATAGCTCACCCAGACCTGTGTATTAGGACCTATTATTCTGTGATATGTGTGTGTGTGTTTATTCTTGGAGCTCCTCAAAAATAGGGACAAAACATTTTATCTTATATTCCCAGCGTGTAGTTCTTGGTACATAATAGGCATGAAATGAATTAACAAATCATCAAATTAGTGTTCCTAATTTTATCATTTTTTCCTCTGCCTAGTTTTCAAACACCTTTTAAACAAAACACTGCTTAATTTTGAGAAAGTGGGTTTCTTCAAAGTTTCTAAGACTCATTATTAAAAATGAGTTGTTGTACTGACAGTTTGGTTACCATTTGGATTCCATACCATATGCACAGACTTACATATATACACACATATATGTATATATTTCATATATAGTTCTGGTTGTTGTTGACATTGATTAGGACAGTATTGAAGTCCAAATTCATCTTCCTAACCTAATTGGTCAATCTTTGTGTTTGTGTCCTAGAGACTAACTGCACATCCAAACCAACACTCTCTTATATACAATACATGCCCAGTTCAGTGTGCCTTCTTTTTTGAAAACAGTTATGTAAGTACGGAATAGATTTAGGGTATGATATATAGTGGGGTTTTTTTTTACAAAATTTAAGATGACCCAATTTTGAGCACAGTTAAGAGGTTCTTGGACATATGAAGAATGCTCATGTTTGCCTCAGAGATATTAACTAAGAAAATAAAACCATCTTTAATCCAAACATCATTGAAATTACATTTAAAGATGTCTCAGGGCTTCCCTGGTGGTGCAGTGGTTGAGATTCCACCTGATGATGCAGGGGACATGGGTTCGTGCCCTGGTCCAGGAAGATCCCACATACCACAGAGCGGCTGGGCCTGTGAGCCATGGCCACTGAGCCTGCATGTCCGGAGCCTATGCTCCACAACAGGAGAGGCCACAACAGTGAGAGGCCCATGTACCAAAAAAAGAAAAAAAAAAAAAAAGATGTCTTAGCCAATTCATCATATACAGAAAAATCTCTTGAAAGGAACATTTGTGTTGTAGATTTATTTTATTTAGCTTTATGTGCTTAACTACAACTACATATGAAATAATTCCCTGAAAGGGGACCTGAAAACAGGAAGAACAGAGCTTCCACAACAAGGCTAAAGGAACAGCATCAAGATGTATAGGAGAGGCAGAGATATGATGTGGAAAAACACACACCCCAGCCAGAGAAATCCACAATCATGAGGGATCACAAAGGTATAGATTTTTTCCCTGAGGAGGAGGGAACAAAAAAATCCCACTCTTAAAGGGCTCACTCACAGACTCACTTGACCTGAAAATCAGCACAAACACACCAGACTGAGAAGTGCATGGCCCAAAGGTGAAGGGAACACACTTACTAATCTTGAGGCATCTTCTGGAGGGGCAGGAACCAGGTGGGACACTCCCTGGGACTTAGACACTGGTGGGAGAAATTTTTGCAATCTAAGGTTACCTTGCTAATGCCAGGGTTAGTGGGTGTCACTTTGGAATTTTCCTTCTAACCTGATAACATCGGTGGGTGGGTGATAACATGGGACAGGACCCATGGAGAGTCCTGTCCACTCCTGAGCCTTGGCCAGGTCTCACAGCCAACCAAACAATAGTCCCACCCACCAGAGTGCCAGAAGTCATAGGCAGGCCTTGAAGCCAAGCCAGAGGCCAGCCCCGTCCACCAGCATCCGTTAGTAACAGACATAGTCCCACCACAACAGGAGAGCACACACAGCCCACATGGGGGTCTCCCCTTGAGTGTTTGGCTCTTGTGGCCATGCAGGATTGGATTTCTGAGCTCCATAAGACATTTCCTAAATAAGGTCACTCCTTGAAGATGCAGAGAGATAGCTAACTTGATACATATAAACAAACACAGAGAACTAGGCAAAATGAGGAGAGAGAAGAATATGTTCCTATCTAAAGAACAATACAATACCACAGAAAAAAAAGTGAACAAAATGGAGATAAGCAGTTGATCTGACAAAGAGTTCAAAGTATGATAATGGTAATAAAGATGCTCAATGAACTCAGAAGACTGGATGAACACACTGAGAACTTTGACAAAGAAATAGGAAATAGAAAACCAAATAAGTTATAAGTAATCTGAAAAATATAGTAGAAGAATATATAGTATATATTCAACAATAAACTGGATGAGATAGAAGAATGAAACAGGCAGCTGGAAGATAAAACAATGGGACTTACCCAGACAGCAGCAAAATGAAGAAAGAATTTAAAAAGTGAAGATACCTTAAGGGACATTTGGTACAACATCAAGTGGAATAATATTTACATTATAGGAGTCCTAGAAGAAGAAGAAGAGAGAGAAAGAACCAGAAAAATTATTTGAAGAAATAGTGGCAGAAAACTTTCCCAATCTGGGGAAGGAAACAGACATCCAGGTCCAGGAAGCCCAGAGACTTCCAAATAAGATGAATGCAAAGAGAAGCACACCAAGACATATTATAATTAAAATTGCAAAAGTTAAGGATAGACAAAAAATCATAAAAGCAGCAAGAGAAAAGGGAAACCCCATAAGACTATGAGCAGATTTTTCAGCAGAGACTTAACAGGCCAGAAGGGAGTGGCATGACATATTCAAAGTGTTAAAAGGAAAAAAATCTCCAACCAAGAATTCTCTCGGGCTTCCCTGGTGGCACAGGGGTTGAGAGTCCACCTGCCGATGTAAGGGGAAGGTCCCACATGCCGTGGAGCGGCTGGGCCCGTGAGCCATGGCTGCTGAGCCTGCACGTCTGGAGCCTGTGCTCCACAATGGGAGAGGCCACAACAGTGTGAGGCCCATGTACCGCAAAAAAAAAAAAAGAATTCTCTCATTCAAAATAGAAAGAGACATCAAGGGTTTTCCAGATAAGCAAAAACTAAAGGAGTTCATCCCCACTAAACCAGCCCTGCAAGAAATAGAAAAGGGACTGCTTTAAGCTGAAAAGAAATGACACTAGTTAATAATAAAACATATGAAAGTAAGAACCTCACAGGAATAGATAAATATACAGTAAAGGTAGTGGGTCACTTACAAAGCAAGCATGAAGGTTAAAAGACAAAAGTATTAAAATTAAGTAAAGTTAAAATAACAGTTAAGGGATGTATAAAATAAAAAGATGTAAAATGTGTCATCAAAAGTATAAAACATGGGGAATGGGAGAAAAAAAAATAAAACTTTGGACTGTCTTCCAATTTAAGTTGCTACCAACTTAAAACAGGCTACTATTTACGTAGAATATTGTATGTGAACCTCATGGTAACCACAGGAAAACATTTATAGTAAATACACAAAAGAAAATGAGAAAGGAATCTAAACGTAACACTAAAGAAAACCACCAAAACACAAAGGAAGAGAAAGAGAAGGAATTAACAGAAGGACTACAAAAACAGCCAGAAAACAATTAACAAAATGAAAACAAATACATACCTATCAATAATTACTTTAAATATAAATGGACTAAATTTGCCAATTAAAAGACATAGAGTGGCTGACTGAATAAAAAATCAAGACTCATTTATATGCTGCCTACAAGAGACTCACTTCAGAAGGAAGGGCACACACAAACTGAAAATGAAGTATGGAAAAAGATATTCATGCAGATGGAAATGAAAAGAAAGCTGGAGTAGCTTTACTGACATCAGGCAAGATGGACTCTAAAACAAAGACTGTAATAAAAGACAAAGAGGGTAATTACCTAATGATAAAAAGATTAATCCAGAAAGAAGATAAAACATTTATAATGTATATGCACCCAACAGGGACACACCAAGATATATAAAGCAAATATTAATGGACCTAAAGGGAAAAATTGAAAGCAATGTAATAATAGCAGGGGACTTTACACTTTACACTTATATCAATGGATAGATCATCCAGACAGAAAATAAGTAAAGAAACAGTGGTCTTAAATGGCATAGATCAGCTAGACTTAATATATATAAACAGAATATTCTGTCCAAAAGCAGCAGAATACACATTTTCCTCATTGTTTTAAGTGCAACATTCTCCAGGATAGATGACATGTTAGGTCACAAAACAAGTCTCAGTAAATTCAAGAAGATTAAAACCAGATCAAGTGTCTTCTCTAGCCACAGTGATATGAAACTAGAAATCAATCACAAGATACAAACAAACAAAACCACAAAAG
Source organism: Delphinapterus leucas (assembly GCF_059928025.1). Taxonomy (NCBI): domain Eukaryota; kingdom Metazoa; phylum Chordata; class Mammalia; order Artiodactyla; family Monodontidae; genus Delphinapterus; species Delphinapterus leucas. Next base: position 86,846,460 of record NC_143135.1, on the reverse strand, counting down.
TGTGGAGACTAAACACTGTACTACTGAACAACAAGTAGAGTATCAAAGAAATCAAAGATGAAAATTTTAAAAACCTAGAGACAAGTGAAAACAGAAATACTACATACTGAAACCTATAGAATGTAGAAAAAGTGGTTCTAAGAGGGAAGTTCAGAGCAATTTAGGTCTACCTCAGAAAATGAGGAAGTCCCAAATAGACAATCTAACTTTACACCTAAAGGAACTAGAAAAAGTAGCACAAAGAAAGCCCAAAATTAATAGAAGGAAGGAAATAATAAAGATCAGAGTGGAAATAAATAACATAGAGATTAAAAGGAAAAAAAAATAAAAAGATCAATTAAACTAAGAACTGTTTTTTTTGGAAGATAAACAAAATAAACAAAATATGAAAAACTAACCAAAAAAAAGAGAGAACTCAAATAAGTAAAATTAGAAATGAAAGAGAAGTTACAACTGATACCAGAGAAATACAAAGGATCATAAGAGACTACTACAAATAATAATACACCAAAAAATTGGGCAACCTAGAAGAAATGGATAAATTCTTAGACACATACAATCTTGCAAGACTGAATCATGAAGAAATAGAAAATCTGAATAGACTGTAAGACTGAATAGACTAGTAAGGAGATTGAAACTGTAATTGAAAATCTCCCAACAAACAAAGCCCAGGACCAGATGGCTTCACTGGTGAATTCTATAAAACATTCAAAGATTTAGTACCTAAAAGGTATTATTCTCAAACTCTTCCAAAAAATAGAACTTGATCCAGGTATTTCACTTCTGAGCATTTATCTGAAGAGCATGAAAACACTAATTTGAAAAGATATATGCACTGCTATGTTCATTGCAGCATTATTTACAATAGCCAAAATATAGAAGCAACATAAGTGCCCATCAACAGATGAATGGATAAAGAAGATTCAGTATATATACACAATGAAATATCACTCAGCCATAAAAAAGATGAAATCTTGTCATTTGTGACAACATGGTTGGGCCTTGAGGGTATTATTCTAAGTGAAATAAGTCAGATGGAGAAAGACAAATACCATAGGATTTCACTATATGAAGAATCTAAAAAAAAAAAACAAAACAAATCGACAAATAAAAGAAAAGAAAAACAAACTCATAGATACAAAAATCAGATTAGTGGTTACCAGAGGAGAAGGGAGTTGTTGGGGGTGGTCCAAACGGGGAAAGGGCTCAACTGTGCAAGGATGAGTGGCAACTGGACTTGGTGATCACACTGTAGTGTATACAGATGTCCAATTATAATGCTGTACACTTGAAACTTTTGTATATAAAAAGTCAAAAAATAGAAAGAGAGAGCAGAAAACTTGTTTTCAGGGGCTGGGGTTTGGTAGGGAGAGGTTGGTAAAAGGGTACAAAGTTTAAGTTATAGAAGAATAAAGTCTGAGGATCTAATGTATTACATGGTGATTATAGTTGATAACTCTGTGCTGTATAATTGAAATTTGCTAAGAGACTAGAGCTTAAATGTTCTCACCACCCTACTCCCCTTCAAAAAAGGAAAATATGTGAGATAATGGGTGTGTTAATTAACTCAATGGGAGTAATCCTTTCACAATGTATACCTGTGATGATATCGAATCATCACATTGTATACTTTAAATATCTTAAAATTTAACTGTCAACTATATCCCAAAATAGTTGAAAAAAAAGAAGCATATTCAAGATTCCAAGAGTGGAATAATATAACTTTACAATGTTAAGAAAAAGGGTTTCATTTAACTTACAATGGTTTGCCTTGTTATCATAATGTGGAACCAATCAGATTTTCCCAACAAATTCTAGATTCAGAACCTAAAACTCTGATTTGATCTTGCTTGGTTCTACTGACCTGAAGGCATGTGATTACCATACCAAATAGACTTAGAAATCTCTGGATCCACAATTCAAATCTGCAGGATTTGTCTTTATCAGGGAGTAGATTGTTCTAATTTACTGATCAGAAGAGGTAACTGAGAAACAGAGGTGGAAATACTCTTTATTGCTTTGTAGACCATCATGTGAGTGGGCAAAGGAAGCTTTGACTTTAGTCAGTGCTAGTAATTGTATTTGAATCCCTTGTCCTCTACTCAAGGAGCAGTCTTTTATGTGCCAGAACAGAAAGGGATTGCTGAGAAGTTATTTGTCAGCTTGCATATCCTCAGAAATCAACTCCAGCTCATATCCATCCTGATCATTTCTCATCAAGAGTGGAGGAGTCTGCCCAGGCAGCTTTTTACCATTTATGGATCAGATATTTGCAAGAGGTAGATATCTTCTTGAGGTCGGGGATTTTTCTGATGTCATATTGCAAGGGAATGAGACCAAAGCTGGGAAAAAGTAAAAGTAGTCCGGTGCTCACTGCTCCCTTTTGAATTCTTATGAAGAATATAGTTTACCTCTGTGGTATAATTCCCAACAGCCCCTGGAGGGAGCCAGCCTTATTTCTCAGGGTCATGGATGAGGGGACTAGATGTGGTTTCCTTCTCTAGTGTGTTCAGAGACCAGTCTTTAAAACAGCTTGCCAAGAAGTAAGATCGTTCTTTGAAGCACTCACAGATACATGGGTAATAACTTGCCCCTGCAAAAAATAGAAATCTATAAATATTTCCATTTAAATAAATATATATTCTATATAATAAATTGTATTTAGGTAGTTCAATTTAATTTAACAGAATTCAAGGTATTCAAAGGCTACTCCTTTCTCTCAAAGGCCTAATGTCTATAAAGATGAGCACATCACCCACAGAGCCTTTTATTTAAGCATATTCTCAGAGTGGCTCTTAGTAACAACCCTGAACTTGTATTCCAGTGTCTTGTTAATGGGCAGTGTCAGGGATTCTGGCCTTCAAGGAGACTGTTACGGTCTTGGCCATCACCATTATTGATTCTTCAGTGAGTCAGTTTCAGTTTTGATTTAGGAGTAAGCCATTTCCTGTGATGAGGTGAATGAACTCTTCCTGTATCCCCCAGGTGTTAATCATCTGTCAGGAATTAGAGAAGTTATCATCAAATTCTTAGAAAAAAATAGGGTCTAAAAAGAGGAAAATTACAGCCCAACTCGTGGGGAAAAGGGGCCTGTGATAGTGAGAGTCTCCTTGAAACCAAACAAAGCAAAACTCTCATCTCTAGGCTGTCCCACCTGCCGTCTCCATCTGCCCGAAATTCTACTTCCCATTTCTCTCCTGTTTGCTTGGTCTCCCCATCTGTACTCCACCCATACTCCTCAATTTGCTCTGCTTATTTCAGGACCAATTTTTGCTATTCATCCAATCAATCTGTAAGAAACTCACATTTTCCCCGTCCTCTAGAGAGCTCCTCTCTTTGCTTAAAGGCAATGATTTTAAAATCAGATAGACCTGGTTCAGATCCCAACTTCACCTCTTACTAACCTTATGATATTATACAAGTTTTTAAACTTCTCTGAGATTCCATTTTTCCATCTGGAAAATAGGGTTAACAACATGCCTCAAAAGAGCTGTTGTAAAGATGAAATGTGATCAAGTAAGTGTTTAAGATAGAGTGTGGCAGGTAAGTCCTCAAAAACCTAGTGATTTGAATAATATCCTACCTCTTTTCTCCTGATGTTTCAATTCATTCATGTTTTTTCTATTATTACCCTGATGTTGCTTTAAGCATCTCCTCTACTGCTTCAGGAAGCACTCTCAGCCCTCATTTGACACTAACACCACACAGGTCTTTATGATACAGCATAAAGGGCATGGGTTAGGGTCCTATGATATGGGGTGCTTTCTTGGCTCTGCCATGTACCAGCTAGATTTTGAGTGAGTCATTTAACCTTTTTGAACCCCAATTTCTTACACAAAATAGGGAATATGAAGTGCCTACCTCATTAGATTGTTGATTAAACATGATTAAATGTGTACTCTCAGCCTTCTCTGCTCCCGAGGGCTTTCTTGAAGCCTTTCATGTTAGTGCCAGGCACTAATGTGTCTGAATTTAGCTGTCAATAACAAGAACGACAGAACAGTAATAATAACATAATGGTTAAGAGTTTCTGTGGACTTACTTACTTTGTACTAGACTAGTACTAGTTTATGTGGATTATCTCATTTACCCCTCTCAACAATCCTACAAGTTACATACTATAATTAACCCATTCTATAGATGAGGAATCTGAGCCTTGGAGAAATTCTGTAACCTGCCTATTGCCATGGAGCTAAGAAGAGGTGGTGTTTAGAGGCTCTGATTTGGAACTTATAGTCAGACTCTGGAGCCTGAACTCTTGAATTCTTAAAAATTGGCACTAGATTGCTTGACCACCTTTTAACTTCTTGTTTTACAACTGTTTGCTACTAAATTTTTTCTGCAAATATATATATATATATATACATATATATATATATAGTGGCAAAATATACATGACATAAAGTTTACTATTTTAACCATTTTTTACTGCACAGTTCAGTGGCATTAAGTCCGCTCACATTGTTATGCAACCATCTTCACCATCCATCTCAGAACTTTTTCATCAACACAAACTGAAACTCCGTCCACATTTGACAATAACTCCTCATCCCCCTCCTCCTTCCCAGTCTGTAAATATGGTTTCTTCTAAGGTATGTATTTGACCTTTTCAATTCTTGAGGACTCGTCTGAGAACTTCTACTATACAGGCCTTTGCAAATTCTGCACCCTTATGATTATCTTACTCAGCTTGGCCCTGGGGTCTTGTGACCTTCCTACTTTCCATCTGATACTAGCAGGCCCAGGGTCAGAAAGATCTTTGGTGACAGATAGCATCTCCTGTCTGAATCAGACCCTTTGCACATTTTCCCATTTCAGGGCTTGTTCATTTTTCTTTTATCGCCTCCACATCCTCATGACATGGGCCCAGAATTCTGAGTCACCAGCTTTACTTGCGTCAAAGAAAGCTACAAAGACAAAAGGAAACTGCTGTAATTATTATCTGCTGTAAACTGTGTGCTGACTTGCTGGGTGAGGGAGAATCTCTATTCTGGGTGAAAAATTTCAGCATCATTCATAGCTCAGTAATGGATAGAGTTGACGAAACAATCTGGTTAGAAGTACTAAAATAATCCATTTGTATATATAGTGAGAATATAGAGGGTCATTGACGGACGTTAGGGTCTCTGTCCCTGTTGTCCTTTCCCAGACATTCCTCTTCAGGTTGTGGATGGCCTGACATTGTTCACCTCGACAAGCCCAGTTTATGAAACAAACACAGATCCAGAGTCAGAACACTACAGTTGTTTAATGCTGCAGTCTACCCAATGTCCTTGTGATAGACACTTAAAGTCACCGTATCTTTAAAATAGAGCTGGTGTCCACAGCAGCTATGGTGCCCTTGTAAATAAGCTTATTTTGCATAATGTCTATATGGATACAGACATGATTATAAATAATTTTAGTTTTTGCTTTCAGTTTCCATGTTGCTACAGACCATATTTTTTATTCCTCCCTCCTTAATACGTATGTCTCTCAAAATTCACTTTTTCTTTTGTTTCCCATCTTTCTGGCATTTATGTCCGCTCTCAGATGATACAAATCTTATGCCTTTTGTATCTAGTTTCACTGAGCAAGATTCTTTTGTTTTTCAGTATGTTTTTAAGCAATTCTATCATTCCATGAAGGCTTCCTTGAAAAACATAAAAGGAACTGATAATATTTTTTCATTTAACTCTTTTATGATTTACATTTATTGACATAGTACCCAGAATTCTGTCATTTAAAACACTTTTTATTGATTAATAGTATATGGAAAAATGCACATGCCAGACTCTACAGCTCACTAAATCTTCTCATTTCAACACACCCATGGAACCAGAGCAGAGATGAAGAAACATAATATTATAGTGACTTCTAGGAGCATAGATTAGTTTTATCTATTTTGGAACATTATATAAATGGTAATCACACCATTTACACTCCTTTACTTAAAATATTTTTTCCCTACTACTTGAAATTGTGATCCAAATAAGGTTGCAATTGGTTATTATGTTATTTATGTCTTTTGTATGTATTCTCTCCATCTCTTTTGTTTTTCTTTGAATTTATTTTGAAAAGTAGCTGAGATGTTAATCCCATAGAATCTCTTGAAGTCTGATTTTGCCAGTTGCATCCCTAAATGTTTCTTTAGATATGTGCTGTCTCCAGCATTTCCTGTACATTGCTGGTCCAGGGTAGAGGCTAGATCAGACTCAGGAGGCATAGAAAGTCTGGCTGCTCCTTCTGCGGGGTCACCAGCCACTGAAAATTATTGCCTGGCTCCTGGATGAGGATATGGAAGCAGGCAGAGGTTAAGTGATTTGACAAAGTGCTCAAGGCAGAGCCGGGGTCTCATGCGATCTACTCCAGGGCACTTTATACTTCAGACTGGCATTGAAAACTGAAGAGTAATTTCTGAATGTAGTTCAAATATTTTTACTCACTAGAGACTCAAGTATCTAACTCTTGCTTCTGGGTGTCCTCTTTTTGGAAGGCAAAGGCCATGTACCTTGTACTTCTTCCCTAGTGCACAACATTATGTGTGAGGGAAGTGGTTTTGTGTGAAAACAGTGTAGAGAGGAAATGCCTACTTTTTATGGCATTTTTATTTCAGAAGGATAGTGTCAATTAAATGCAGTTAAATATGTATTTAATAACCACATACTGTGTGCTCAGCAATGTGAAAATATAAAGAAGGATAAATTAATGTTCCTGCCATTGAGGCTCTCCCAATCTTTTTCATGGAATCTTACATCTGAGAGGAATTACCCACATACATGATCAGTGGAAGAAAGAACTAGTCTCTGAGTCTGAAGACAGGGATGAACCTTTTGCCTGTGTTGTTTTCTGGCTCTGTGACAATGTGCAGGCAGCCTTATGACTGGGTCTTGGTTTCCTTGTCTACAAGGAAGTGGGCCTGTCCCACAGGGTGGTTACAAGTTTCAGATGAAATAATGGTTGTGGAGAGCATTATAGTAATGATATTTTTATGTCATCCCTGCTTGGATATTATAGGAAAGGGAGAACCCATCACTTTAAAATCAGGTGGTTCATTTTTTGAAAAACTGTAATTATTATAACATTTTCCTTTGAATGAACCCAAATCTTTCCTCCTGCAATTTCACCCATTGAATCTGGTCAATATCTTGCAGTGTAAGTATACATCTCTCTTTCTTCACAGTAGAAGTGTAGATTTTTCTTTCTTATGTTAGTCCTTCAGACATTTGAAGATATCTATCATCATGTTTTTATTTTCCACGAAAACAATCCCCAGCTCATTCAATAATTTTCCCCATGCCAGGGTTCTAAACAAGTAATTTTTAAGATAAGGTACACATCAGAATCACCTAGGAGTTTAAAAGATGTGTGCATTTTGACAAATCTCACCAGCTGATTTTAAAATTCTTAAGTATCTTAATATCTTAATCATCTCTAAAACTTTTTAAATTTGTTAATATCTCTCTTAAAATACGACTCTATAATCCAAATGAATACTGCAGATATATGTGGACTAGTTGAATTAGTTAGAGTTTGCTAACTGTTAAACAAATCAAGAAGTGGTGGTGGTTCAAACACAATGGAAGTTTGTTTCTTGCTTCTGTGAGTTTAAAGTGGACTTTCCTGATTGGCTTGTGGCTCTCTTCCAAACACTGACGAGGGGGTCAGGCTTTTGCCTCCTATAGTTCTGCTGTCTTTAAAACAGAACCACCAGGTTCATTGAGTTCATCTGTATAAAGTAAAAAAAAAGAGCATATGGGCATTTTTCTGGACTTAGCCTGAAGCAGTGTGCCACACTCCAGTTATAAAACCACATGGCTACTGCAAAGAAATGTACCTAGGAATGAGAGAAATTGGGATTGGGGGACAGCTAGCCAGTCTGTACTGCTATAGTGTATAATGTGTTCTGACTACTTCTTCTGACATCATGAATCCACCTGTCAATGAGGTCCAGATTTAAACTGTCTGGATGACAGAAGATACCTTAAACAAAATTAAAAGACAATGGATGCTATGCCATACTGTTAACTCATTGAAATAATAGTCAATAAATGTTTCCAGTTATTTTCAAAAGAAATGCCACATCAGATTTCCTCCTATTCTATAATCATTCAATTGATTTTTAAAACCTAACCACAGGACTTTATATCAGGTTAGTTCAGACCCATCCAAATATGGGCTTTTTCAAGGTCTTATCTAATACATTAATAACACATAGCTTTGTAGCAGTCATTCATTCAGTAATAATTTCTCCTTTCTCTTTAGCAGAGATATTATATATAGAGAAAAAGTGCACTCTGTCATATAATCAAATTTGTATTATATAATACTAATTTCTATATACTTATTGTTTGTATATTTTTAAAGCACTCTGCTAAATGCTCCACCTGAATTTAGTTTTAAAATTTTCACAACAATCTCATTAAGTAGATATCATTATCTTCCTTTTAAAGATGAGGAAATTGAGGCTTACAGAGGCTAAATAATTTCTCCAAAGTCACATGACGAGTAACTGTCAGAGTTAGGGTTCTAATGTATGTACGTCTTATTTCAAAGATGAATTTTTAAATTGTTTTGCTATGTTATCCTCTACATAGGCAATACCTTTCATAAAATGCCAAAGTAGGGAGAGAAAAAATGTGGTGAATGTAATCAGGGAAGATTTTATTGGAAGTAAAATTCGTATGACCCTAAATAAAAGGTAGGATTTACATAGGTGGAAAAGAGGATAAAGGGCAAGTGTATACTTACATATTGTATTTTCTCTAAGGAGACGCAGCCATTCTATAAGAAGCAATATTTTGAGCCTTGACTGACAAGGATGATAAAAATGAATACTGAGCTACAGAAAAGTTAGGTCTTGTATTGAGGCACCGCATGGCCTGAGCCTCTTCAAGACACATGTATTGCCAGTGTTTGTCATTCAAAGAATGTATGTTTTCAATGCTCTACCTGAGGAGACTTAAATATCCATAACTGAATAAAAGAACTACTTGTGTGGGAAGACACTATGAAAATTACACATTAAGATGGCTTCTTGGGCCAACTTGCTCATTTCTGGAGCTATGTCTCCGCCTGGTGGGGGGTGATGGAATAACAGTAAATTCACAAGGGCCACTTGGGTAGATTGATTACATCCAGCTATAAAAATCATTTAACTAATGATAAGAAACCAACTAACCAACCAACAAACAAACCAAACAAAAACAATAAAATATGCAGTTTCCTGAAATTGTCTTTCCTACTGCAGTGAATTACTTAGGACATATTGATTTTTTCCCCGTAGAGAGCTATACTGCTTTCCTGCAGGCATTATTAGGAACATTGATTGGGAAGCATCGATATTATTCTTTTAAAGGGCTGCTGCAATTTTCAAAAATTTTTGCTTTATTTGCTAGTGTAAAGGCTAAACTTCATCTAAAACATTACTAATATCAATTCAAGGGAAGGGGGTTGAGGTGGGAGGAATAAATCAGAAATAAATTTCAAAACTTTTCCATGGATTCAAATCATTCACATACATGATTAATGTAACTGAAAACTATAACAATATTGATTACAGTTTAATTAATTTTGGTTGTAGTTAGTATATCCTGACCTTTGTCGCTTGTATGGATCATTTCCTTTTAATCCCTGGTAAAAGCATAAATTAACATATTACCTGCCACTTCGTTTAGAAATAGAGATGAGGATTTGTCTGTCTTAGAATCACCCATGACCTCTTTGGGTATAAAAAGTTGAGTTGGAAATAGCATGCAAAGTTTCTGTCCTATTAGTTATGTATAGTAACCGGAAAACAAACTTAGACTGTTTTAAAAGGGCATGTTACCCTGTATGTAGGAAAGGAGAACTAAGAAGTCACAAAAGGTTTAAAAATTTAATTGATTTATTGGATAGCTATGGGACAGGAACTAACAATTGGTTAATGTCCTAAGAGTCTTAAACTTGGTTAGGTGCTTAAAATATACAACATGCTTTTGAAAAACAGCAGGTGTTATTTTCCCAATTTACAGAAAGGGGAAAAACAATACCTAAGTAACTTGCCTAAGGTCACATACCTATTAAAATGTGGACGTGGTTGGATTGGCTTCAAATCCTTGTCTTTCCCACTGCTTTGTTTATAGCCACATCCTTCATTTTAGTGACAAAGACCTGGTGAGACCAACACTTGCAAGTGGCAAAGCCAGTTAAGGAGGTGATTCAGAGTCAAGTCAATGAAAATGCTTAATAAAAATGAAAATATATGAATACCTTATAACAGTGTGTAATGTTTTCTCTTTGTCATGCCCATCAGTTTTCAAATGCTTTTATAGACATTATTGCATTTGTTCCTCATAGCAATTCAAGAGGAATGCAGAGCTAATAGTGATTTTCTCTTTTTACAGGTCAGGAGACTGAGGCTTGGAGAGATTATTTCTCCCCCAAGACCACTGAACTCCTTTTGATATGTGAGTTCTTTATGCCACAAAGGAGAAGGTAGTCGTCACACCACTTTCCTCTCCAATTCCCATCCTTCAAACTTCATCATGGGCTTTCAGTGCTAGGCACAAAGCAGGATGACAATGCAAATGGAACCACAGTGGATTTTACCACTGGCATCTTTCTCATCCTCAGGTCTAGACCCTCCAAGTTTTAACACAGAAAGACACTGTGTGTTAACTCAATACTTGCTGTACACTGAACAGCCATTTTGTGAACAATAGTAAAGACATCCAACAAGATACAAATTCTAAGCTAAATATGAAGACAATAATTTCAAACTTCTATGAATTGATTCAGGTGATCATCAATGACATTTTTGAGCTCTCAATCTATTATAAGATATACATATTTAATAAATATTGGTCAAATTAATTAATTATTGACTCCACAATACTAAATGAAGAGGCATGATGTGATGGGGGATCAAATGTATCACTTGCCAGCTGTGAAACCCTCTTGCAGGTCAATCTTTCCTAATAGTTTTCTCATTTTTAAAAAGGGCCTAGTAATGCCTATTTTAAGGTGCTTTAGTAAGGATTAAATAATAGCTCATGCAAATGACTTTATGAAGTACTTTGTACATAGTAGGAACTCAATTACCATGGATATTTATAAAACATATTTTCTGAGTTGCCTGAGAGAATTATATTTTAATGGGGAAAATTTTTTTAAAACTCCACCAAAAACACTCATGGCAGATATACTTAAACATATCTCTATTGTAGCCATATATGGGAATAATTCTATGGCATATTTTGGTTCTCAAAGAAAATAAGACATTTAATTGTTCCTCCCATAATGGAAAGAAAATTAAGTTAGGAGCTAAAAGGAGTCCTGGCTCTATTATTTAGCATCTCTGTGACATCAAGGAAGCCACTTATATTTTTTGAAATTCCGTGTCTTCATCAATGAAATGAGGTTATCTACCTTCATTACTTCCTATCTATGTTGTTATGAAGACAAATTGATTTCTGGATGTGAAAGGCATTTTTTTTTCTGTGTGTATTATTACAGAAATCTATCCTTCCACAGCATTATTTGTTGGGTTCCCATGTGAGGAGATGGGATTTCCTTTGCCAAATTTTGAGCCTCAAATCCAGGAGAACAGTGACTCTGGTATATACCTTATGTCAAGAGAAAGTGACAGATTATTTTGAATATACTTCTTCCATTGTATGTTTCTTTGGAAGGTTCCTGGTTGTGACATGCATTCCCATCAAATATGCTGACTGAAAGGGATTTTTGCAGGGGAACTGGAAGGGCCTTGATGGTTTGATGTCAGTGCCCCTCTTGGGCTGGTGCTGATGCTGAAATCCTCAGAGAGAGCTTGTGCTCCAGGATGCCCAGGGCAATCTTTCAGTCCCAGGAGCGACTGTCTAGGTTGAATTAGCTTTGGTTCTTCCATCACTAATTAGAAGGCATAGCAGGCCTGCCTCAGGGCACAAAAGCATTGATTGAGTTCCTGTAATAAGCCTAACGAAATACCTTCACCATGATTCAGGGTGCCAGTTCTCTAAAAGTTGCCCTGAAATATATATTGGCACACCCAGTCAATTTACAGACACAACAGAAAACAAGAAAAAGTTACATAGGTATTTTATTAAAGGATATGCTTACATTTTCTCCAAAGCTAGGTTTGAAAGTGACCTTGAGATAACAAGTAGTTTATCCCTTCGATTCCACAGTGGATTTTGATGGAACTGTCCTGGGAGTCAGAATGTATTCTAAATTTCTAAATGCTGGAAGTGCCACAGCCGCTTTGTAACACATCCAACTATCTAACAACCTTCACTATCCTCATTAGTATGAAATACAACTCATTCATAGCTGAATATCACCCGCTTGCCTAATATTGTCTTGATCCAAGAAACTTCCATGTTAAGTTGAAAATCAAATACGTAGAAATGAAAGAAAATTAATGGGGTAATATAAGATTTTCAATAAGAACTTGTATTTTATATAGTGCTATATATTTTGCAGAGCATTTTCTCATAAGAGAATCTGCAGCAGAGTCCATGGGCCTGGAACAATGGGCTGAGGGGAAACCATTAAGGAGGAGAAAATAAAGAGAGAGAAAGTACAGCTTCACAGCACCTTAACCTTGAAAGGAATCCTAAATTTTATCGTCTGTCCTCTCATCCACATAGACATTCTCTTCTTACGCTTAACTGGTAATCGACCGACTTCTGCTTAAACATTCCTAATGCAGGGAGGCATCTGGGTTCTGAGGCAGTGCTGCCCGTCATTGAATGGCTCCATCTGCTAGAATCACTTCCTTGTATTTAGCCAAAATCTGCCTCCTGTAACTCCTTCCACTTCTGCATTTGCTTTTGGTCACAAGAAAACACAAGTCTGCTCTTTATTCATAGCGAGTTATTCAAAACTAAAGGACTAGAAATATGTCCCCACTATGCAAATCTTCTCCATGCTAAATAGTCCATTTCTGACAACAACTATCATAGTTTGATTTTCAGATTCCAAAATCCTCCAGATGTGGACTCTTCTCTGAAAATACACTAGTTCCTTGATGTTCAAAAAGTGCTCTGTGTCTCAGCAGCTTCAGCATCACCTGGGAGCTGGTCATAAATGTAGACTCTTAGACCTCAAGCCAGATCTACTAACTAAACTATGGTTTATATGAGAATTAAAGTTTGAGAAGCACTGTGCTAGTTTGTTGGACTGTGTGCTAATATACAGCAACCCAAATTACATAAATCCTTCAAGTGTGGTCTGAGGACCACAAAATATTGTGAGATTATTTACTGGGCTCTGTGCATTATATTTGCATTAAATCTTCTGTCATTGCTTTATTTTACTTTTAATTTAATTTTTTTTTCAGCAAATGCCTTACACAGTTAACACCTCCTAAGCTTATGGCCAAGGATAAGACCCAGATCTTTTTCACATAAACCATTGTTAATCAGGTTTGCTTCTTCTCACAACGGTGTAATTGATATTTTACACCTATGTATGAGAATATACACATCATTATGAAATTTCATCCTATCAGTTGGAGCCAGTCTTTCTACTCTGCTGGGATATTTTGAAGCTTTATTTCATCAACCATCACATTATTTCTCTCTCCCAGCTTGTATCCTTTGAAAAATGGATGAGTATATCTCTCTTTATTAAGACACTGATAAAAATAGTGAATATAACAGGGCTAAAGGCAGAATGCATTAATATATTTCTGGAAACTCCCCTCATATAAACAACATTAAGTTCAACAAATGTGTGCTGGAAACCTGTCATGTTTTGGAAACCACCCTGAGTTAGATACCTGGAATACACAGACAATGAAGCACCTTCCTTTCCTTAAGAAGCCCACTGTCTAATGAGAATTCCGGGTTTGGAGATCATGCAAGAACAGCACTTGCCAGGGCTACCACCCCTTCATTAGACTAATTATGGGAACAGAGTCTATGTTTGTGTACCCTGAGGCAGGTCTTCTTTACCACCTAATTAGTGATGAAAGAACCAATGCTAATTCAATCTAGTCTGAATTAATCTGAACTGAGGAATTATCTCAGACACCATGAGCACATAAGCTTTCTCTTGAAATTATAAGAAAAGACAGCCACCACCTCGAGATTTTTATTTTTCCTGAGGCACTCATTAAAACAAAGAGCATGAAATGTGTACCTTGGAGGAAGATAAAAGAAACTCATCATATATAATGTGCATAGCAACATCTCAGACTGATGGCCTAGGAGAGAACCTGACTTCTGACCAATTTTTTATTAGTCTGCTGAGGTCTTAGAGTTTACCAGTCATTGGTAAAATAAGTCAAGCTCAAGATCTACAGCAAATTCAGATGAACATTAAAAAATATCCAGCTTTGTGTGAGGAAGATCTGAATAAATTTACTTTTAAACTGACCAATGCCTGACCATGTGACCCAATGCTAGCATAATTCAGTCTTCAATTGCCTTGGAGTTGCAAATTCTCTGTCCCACAAGTCCTACCAACCTGCTCTTGGTATCTGGCATCTGCCTGCCTTGCCACTGAACCCTAGCATTCTTCATTTAACAACCATTCAACACATGTTTATTAGATGTTTTTGTGAAACGGGTCTTTATAAAACTTACATTCTATGAGTAGGAAACAGAAAATAAAGAATTACATCAGAAAATAAGTGAAATAATTGTAATTATTAACAAATGCTGCAAAGATAAAACATGGTAAGTAGTGAATGACATGGGGTGTGCTCTTCATATTTGACCAATGAGAAGAAGCCAGTGTTGTCCAGTTCTGAGGAAAGAATGTTCCTGGCAAAGGGAATGGGAAGTCTCATGTTCTCCTATCCAAATCTTCCTGAGACTGGGTCCTTGGTCTCTATGGCTCTGTCCCCCCAAGTTCTCTCTACCCACTTGGACCTCAGCCAGGTATCTGCCCTACCTCACTTTCAATGGACACCTTAGATTTGTAGTTAGTTTGGATATTTTATGTAGAGTATTTGTAAATCTCTCTTACCCAGGCCTTGTGAATTGAATTCCTGCTTCAGGTCTCCTTTAAGACGTATACCTCCAAATCCTCCTCTTTAGAGAAAAACACCCCTGGCTTGCTCCTCTGATTAGCACCCAGCAGGTTTTATTCTGTATCACCATAGTGCCCTATACGTTCCTTTCTCATAGGACTTGTCATGCTTTGTTGTTGTCATTTATATGACCATTGTCCCCACCAGACAGTGAGCTCTTTGAAAGCAGGGGCTAAATCCTCAATCGACACCCCATCACCTAGTACAATACCTGACACATGCTAGGTCTTTAGACACTTGAGATAAGTGGATAAGGAGTTATTAAGTGGTTTTAGATTCAGATTTTTCACTTTACCTCATTTGGCTGAGTCACATGCCACATATTTTTAACATAGTTTTCCTGATGACTTTAACTACTAAGAGTCATTTTGAAACAGAGCAGGACCCTATGGTCTAGCTCCCCATGTCCTCAGCCTGGCTTTTGTCTGTGGAAAAACTTTAGCCAAAGAATAAGTTTAATCAGAGAAGTGAGAAAATGCAGAAGCAAAGAAAAGCAGTCCAACAAGACTAAATAACAGTTTAGTCATTAAGCAAAGTCAAGGACCTTTAGTTAATTCTCAAGGGCTATAGGTAATGTCCTGAGCCGTATCCTGTGAGCTGTATTGTAGATAATGAAACCCCCACCAGATGGAAGAAGTTAACTACATGATAGCCAGACTGTAGTTATGACATAAGCTGCCACAAATCTGAGAACTGGCCTCAAGTAAATGAGAACAAATTGACCCTGGAACTGAAGATTAACTGTACTTAAACCAATCAAGATAACCCTGGTCAGATCACTGCATGACCAATTTCAAGATGACTGTCAGAGCTGAGTGTGCTGTTTCTACATGTAGCCCCCCCGAGCCCGTCTATAAAAGCTCTTGCCCACTGGTTGTCAGTGGTGGGGAGTCGGCCTTTGGACAAGAGTCCACCCTCCACTCCCGCCTTCCTCCCCCCTCCTCCCCCCTGGGCTGCTGGCATCCAAAATAAAGCAAACTTTCTTTTCTACCAACCTTTCCTCTTTAATGGCTTTTGAGCAGTGAGCAGCTGGACCCCACTTTTGGTTATAATTTCATGTGGCTATATTTTCACTTTATTAGAAGTATGGTATATTTTGCAATTTAAGTTTAATTCCACTCTACTTAAAATGGCTTTCAGCAAGCAGTCTTACTGGGCAATATAAAATTCAATGGGGTATTTGTGGCACAAGATCAATACATCCCTAATTTACCTCTGGTATATATTTTGCTCAGTTTTAAACACGTGACAATAAATTATTGATTTTTCACTTTAGAAAACCAAAGTATTTAATATTTTTTCCTATCATTTAGGTGCATTGGTTCAACAAGAAACCTCTGGAGAGTTTTTCAACCATTCTTCTTTGACATAAGAAGAAATCATACTTTTCCAGGAAGACTTGGAAGTTTTAAGCTTGGCTTAAAACTCGGATACAGGGACAGTCTTACAAGTAAAAGTGATAGAATAAGTAATATGATTTTGGGAAAGAGGGAGAGCTCCTGTGCCTCTCCCCAAATTCTCTTCTAGCCAATGTATTATTTTTTAAAAATCTTTATTGGAGTATAACTGCTTTACAATGGTGTGTTACTTTCTGCTGTATAACAACGTGAATCAGCTATATGTATACATATATCCCCATACCCCCTCCATCTTGCACATCCCTCCCACCCCCCCCATCCCACCCATCTAGGTGGCCACAAAGCATGGAACTGATCTCCCTGTACTATGCAACTGCTTCCCGCTAGCTATCTATTTTACATTTGGTAGTGTATATATGTCAAGGCTACTCTCTTATTATGTCTCAACTTACCCTTCCCCCTCCCTGGGTCTTCAAGTCCATTCTCTACTTCTGTGTCTTTTTTTTTTTGCGGTACGTGGGCCTCTCACAGTTGTGGCCTCTCCCATTGTGGAGCACAGGATCTGGATGCACAGGCTCAGTGGCCATGGCTCATGGGCCCGGCCGCTGTGTGACATGTGGGATCCTTCCCTGACTGGGGCACGAACCCGTGTCCCCTGCATTGGCAGGCGGACTCTCAACCACTGTGCCACCAGGGAATTCCACGTCTGTGTCTTTATTCCTGTCTTGCCTCTAGGTTCCTCATGACCATTTTTTGGTTTCTTTTTTAGATTCCATATATATGTGTTAAGATATGGTACTTGTTTTTCTCTTTCTGACTTCACTCTGTATGACAGATTCTAGGTCCATATCCCTCACTACAAATAACTCAATATTCTGTCTTTTTATGGCTAATATTCCATTGTATATATGCGCCACATCTTCTTTATCCATTCATCTGTCAATGGACACTTAGGTTGCTTCCATGTCCTGGCGATTGCAAATAGTGCTGCAATGAACACTGTAGTACATGATTCTTTTTGAATTATGGTTTTCTCAGGGTATATGCCCAGTAGTGGGTTTGCTGGGTCGTATGGTAGTTCTATTTGTAGTTTTTTAAGGAACCTCCATACTGTTCTCCATAGTGGCTGTATCAATTTACATTCCCAGCAACAGTGCAAGAGGGTTCCCTTTTCTCCACACCCTCTCCAGCATTTATTCTCTGTAGATTTTTTGATGATGACCATTCTGACTGGTGTAAGGTGATAACCTCATTGTGGTTTTGATTTGCATTTCTCTAATGATTAGTGACGTTGAGCATCCTTTCATGGTTTGTTGGCAATCTGTATATCTTCTTTGGAGAAATGTCTATTTAGGTCTTCCGCCCATTTTCAGATTGGGCTGTTTGTTTTATTGATGCTGAGCTGTATGAGCTGCTTGTATATTTTGGAGATTAATCATTTGTCAGTTGCTTCATTTGCAAATATTTTCTCCCATTCTGAGGGTTGTCTTTTGACTTATTTATGGTTTCCTCTGCTGTGCAAAAGGTTTGAAGTTTCATTAGGTCCCATTTATTTTTGTTTTTATTTCCATTTCTCTAGGAGGTGGGTCAAAAAGGATCTTGCTGTGATTTATATCATAGAATGTTCTGCCTATGTTTTCCTCTAAGAGTTTTATAGTGTCTGGCCTTACATCTAGGTCTTTAATCCATTTTGAGTTTATTTTTGTGTATGGTGTTAGGGAGTGTTCTAATTTCATTCTTTTACATGTAGCTGTCCAGTTTTCCCAGCACCACTTATCGAAGAGGCTCTCTTTTTCCCACTGTATATTCTTGCCTCCTTTATCAAAGATAAGGTGACCATATGTGTGTGAGTTTATCTCTGGGCTTTCTATCAGTTACATTGATCTATATTTCTGTTTTTTGCCAGTACCATACTGTCTTGATTATTGTAGCTTTATAGTATAGTCTGAAGTCAGGGAGCCTGAGTCTTCCAGCTCCGTTTTCCTTTCTCAAGATTACTTTGGCTATTTCGGGTTTTTTGTGTTTCCATACAAATTGTAAAAATTTTTTTCTTGTTCTTTGAAAAATGACAGTGGTAGTTTGATAGGGACTGCATTGAATCTGTAGATTGCTTTGGGTAGTAGAGTCATTTTCACAATGTTGTTTCTTCCAATCCAAGAACATAGTATATCTCTCCACCTCTTTGTATAATCTTTAATTTCTTTCATCTGTGTCTTATACTTTTTTCATACAGGTCTTTTGTCTCCTTAGGTAGGTTTATTCCTAGGTATTTTATTCTTTGTGTCGCAGTGCTAAATGAGAGTCTTTCCTTAATTTCTCATCATTAGTGTATAGGAATGCAAGAGATTTCTGTGCATTAATTTTGTATCCTGTTACTTTACCAAATTCATTGATTAGGTCTAATAGTTTTCTGGTAGCATCTTTAGGATTTTCTATGTACAACATCATTTCATCTGCAAACAGTGACAGTTTTACTTCTGCTTTTCTTATTTGTATTCCGTTTATTTCCTTTTCTTCTCTGATTGCCATGGCTAAAACTTCAAAAACTATGTTGAATAATAGTGGTGAGAGTGAGCAACCTTGTCTTGTTCCTGATTTAGAGGAAATGGTTTCAGTTTTTCACCTTTGAGAACAATGTTGGCTGTGGGTTTGTCATATATGGCCTTTATTATGTTGAGATAGGTCTCCTCTATGCCCACTTTCTGGAGAGTTTTTATCATAAATGGGTGTTGAATTTTGTTGAAAGGTTTTTCTCCATCTATTGAGATTATCATATGGTTTTTATCCTTCAATTTGTTAATATGGTGTATCACATTGATTAATTTGCATATATTGAAGAAACCTTGCATTCCTGGGGTAAGCCCCGCATGATCATTTGTGTATGATCCTTTTAATGTGCTGTTGGATTCTGTTTGCTAGTATTTTGTTGAGGATTTTTGCATCTATGTTCATCATTGATATTGGCCTGTAGTTTTCTTTGTGATATCTTTGTCTGATTTGGGTATCAATGTGATAGTGGCCTCGTAGAATGAGTTTGGGAGTGTTTCTGACACTGACATGTTTTGGAAGAGTATCTAAATGTTTGATAGGATTCACATGTGAAGCCATCTGGTCTTGGGCTTTTATTTGTTGGAAGATTTTTAATCACATTTTCAGTTTCAGTTCTTGTGATTGGTCTGTCCATATTTTCTATTTCTTCCAGGTTCAGTCTTGGAAGGTCGGACTTTTCTAAGAATTTATTCATTTCTTCCAGATTGTCTATTTTGTTGGCATATACTTGCTTGTAGTAGTCTCTCATGATCCTTTGTATTTCTGTAGTATCAGTAGTTACTTCTTTTTCATTTCTAATTCTGTTTGAGCCTTCTATCTTTTTTTCTTGATGAGTCTGGCTAATGGATTAACAATTTTGTTTATCTTCTCAAAGAACCAGGGATTAGTTATATTGATCTTTGCTATTGTTTCCTTCATTTCTTTTTCATTTATTTCTGATCTGATTTTTATGATTTCTTTCCTTCTGCTAACTTTGGGGTATTTTTGTTCTTCTTTCTCTAATTGCTTTAGGTATAAGGTTAGGTTGTTTATTGGAGATTTTTCTTGTTTCTTGAGATAGGATTTTATCGCTATAAACTTCCTTTCCAGGACTGCTCTTCCTGCATCACATAGGTTTTGGGTGTCATGTTTTCTTTCTTTTTTTGTTAAACATAAATCTCTTCCAAACTCACATCACATTCTGATTGCCTCTCTTTTACCAATGGAACGTTTTTCCTTGTATTATAGTCACTCATGTATATATATTTTTGAATTATATTTTATTAATTTTTTTATACAGCAGGTTCTTATTAGTCATCAATTTTATACACATCAGTGTATATGTGTCAATCACAATCGTCCAATTCATCACACCACCACCCCCACTCCCCGCCGCTTTCTCCCCTTGGTGTCTATACGTTTGTTCTCTATATCTGTGTCTCAATTTCTGCCCTGCAAACTGGTTCATCTGTACCATTTTTCTGGGTTCCACATATATGAGTTAATATACGATATTTGTTTTTCTGTTTCTGACTTAACTTCACTCTGTATGACAGTCTCTAGAGCCATCCACGTCTCTACAAATGACCCAGTTTTTTCCTTTTTATGGCTGAGTAATATTCCATTGTATATATGTACCACATCTTCTTTATCCATTCATCTGTTGATGGGCATTTAGGTTGCTTCCATGACTGGGCTATTGTAAATAGTGCTGCAATGAACATTGTGGTGCATATGTCTTTTTGAATTATGGCTTTGTCTGGGTATATGTCCAGTACTGGGACTGCTGAATCATATGGTAGTTCTATTTTTAGTTTTTAAGGAACCTCCATACTGTTCTCCATAGTGGCTGTATCAATTTACATTCCCACCAACAGTGCAAGAGGCTTCCCTTTTCTCCACACCCTCTCCAACATTTGTTGTTTGTAGATATTCTGATTACACCTATTCTAACTGGTGTGAGGTGATACCTCATTGTAATTTTCTTTTGCATTTCTCTAATGATTATGATGTTGAAAAGCTTTTCATGTGCTTCTTGGCCATCTGTAGTCTTCTTTGGAGTAATGTCTATTTAGGTCTTCTGGCTATTTTTGGATTGAGTTGTTTGTTTTTGTAATATTGTGCTGCATGAGCTGTTTATATATTTTGGAGATTAATCCTTTGTCAGTTGCTTCATTTACAAATATTTTCTCCCATTCTGAGGGTTGCCTTTTCATCTTGTTTATGGTTTCCTTTGCTCTGCAAAAGTTTTGAAGTTTCATTAGGTCCCATTTGTTTATTTTTGTTTTTATTTCCATTACTCTAGGAGGTGGATCAAAAAAGATCTTGCTGTAAAATATGTCAAAGAGTGTTCTTCCTATGTTTTCCTCTAAGAGTTTTTTAATGTCCCGTCTTACATTTAGGTAGGTCTCTAATCCATTTTGAGTTTATTTTTGTGTATGGTGTTAGGGAGTGTTCTAATTTCATTCTTTTACATGTAGCTCTCCAGTTTTCCCAGCAACACTGATTGAAGAGACTGTCTTTTCTCCATTGTATATCCTTGCCTCCCTTTTCATAAATTAGTTGGCCATAAGTGTGTGGGTTTACCTCTGGGCTTTTTATCTTGTTCCATTGATCTATGTTTCTGTTTTTGTGCCAGTACCATATTGTCTTGATTACTGTAACTTTCTATAGCCTTAAGTCAGGGAGTCTGATTCCTCCATCTCTGTTTATTTCCCTCAAGACTGTTTTAGCTATATGGGGTCTTTTTTGTCTCCATATAAATTTTAAGATTTTTTTGTTTTAGTTCCGTAAAAGATGCCATAGGTAATTTGATAGGGATTGCATTGAATCTGTAGATTGCTCTGTGTAGTATAGTCATTTTCACAATATTAGTTTTTCCAATCCAAGAATATGGCATATCTCTCCATCAGTTGGTATCATCTTTAATTCCTTTCATCAGTGTCTTATACTTTTCTTCATACAGGTCTTTTGTCTCCCTAGATAGGTTTATTCCTAGGTATTTTATTCTTTTTGTTGCAGTGGTAAATGGGAGTGTTTCCTTAATTTCTCTTTCATATTTTTCATCATTAGTGTATAGGAATACAAAAGATTTCTGTGCATTAATTTTGTATCTTGAAACTTTACCAAATTCATTGATTAGCTCTAGTAGTTTTCTCGTGACATCTTTAGGATTCTCTATGTATAGTATCATGTCATCTGCAAACAGTGACAGTTTTACTTCTTCTTTTCCAATTTGTGCTCCTTTTAATTCTTTTTCTTCTCTGATTGCTGTGGCTAGGATTTCCAAAACTATGATGAATAATAGTGGTGAGAGTGTACATCTCTGTCTTGTTCCTTATCTTAGAGGAAATGCTTTCAATTTTTCACCATTGAGAATGATGTTTGCTGTGGGTTTGTCATATATGGCCTTTATTGTATTGAGGTAGGTTCCCTCTATGCCCACTTCCTGGAGAGTTCTTATCATAAATGGGTGTTGAATTTTGTCAAAAGCTTTTTCTGCATCTATTGAGGTGATCATAGGGTTTTTATTCTTCAATTTGTTAATGTGGTGTATCACATTGATTGATTTGTGTATATTGAAGAATCCTTGCATCCCTGGGGTAAATCCCACTTGATCATGGTGTATGATGCTTTTAACATGTTGTTGGATTCTGTTTGCTAGTATTTTGTTGAGAAATTTTGCATCTATGTTCATCAGTGATATTGGTCTGTAATTTTGTATTATCTTTGTCTGGTTTTCATATCAGGGTGATGGTGACCTCATAGAATGAGTTTGGCTGTGTTCCTTCCTCCACAATTTTTTGGAAGAGTTTGAGAAGGATGGGTGTTAGCTCTTCTCTAAATGTTTAATAGAATTTGCCTGTGAAGCCATCTGGTCCTGGATTTTTGTTTGTTGGAAGATTTTTAATCACAGTTTCAATTTCATTACTTGTGCTTGGTCTGTTCATATTTTCTATTTCTTCCTAGTTCAGTCTTGGAAGTTTATACCTTTTCCCATTTCTTCCAGGTTGTTCATGTTATTGGCATAGTGTTGCTTGCAGTAATCTCTTAGAATGCTTTGTATTTGTGCTGTTTCTGTTGTAACTTCTCCTTTTTCATTTCTAATTTTATTGATTTGAGTCCCCTCCCTCTTTTTTTTGATGAGTCTGACTAATGGTTCATCAATTTTGTTTATCTTCTCAGAGAAGCAGCTGTTAGTTTTATTGATCTTTGCTATTGTTTTCTTTGTTTCTATTTCATTTATTTCTGCTCTGATCTTTTTGTATGTGTGTGTGGTACGCGGGCCTCTCACTGCTGTGGCCTCTCCCATTGCAGAGCACAGGCTCCGGATGCTCCCACTCAGTGGCCATGGCTCACGGGCCCAGCTGCTCCACGGCATGTGGGATCCTCCCAGACCAGGGCACAAACCCGTGTCCCCTGCATCAGCAGGCGGACTCTCAACCACTGTGCCACCAGGGAAGCCCTCTGCTCTGATCTTGATGATTTCTTTCTTTCTGCTAACTTTGGGTTTTGTCTGTTTTTCTTTCTCTAGTTCCTTTAGGTGTAAGGTTAGATTGTTTATTTGAGATGTTTCTTGAGGTAGGCTTGTATAGCTATAAACTTCCCTCTTAAACTGCTTTTGTGCATCCCATAGGTTTTGGATCATCGTGTTTTCGTTGTCACTTGTCTCTAGGTATTTTTTTATTCCTCTTTGATTTCTTCAGTGATCTCTTGGTTATGTGGTAACGTATTGTTTAGCCTACATGTGTTTGTGTTTTTTATGATATTTTCCCTGTAATTCATTTCTAATCTAATGGCATTGTGGTCAGAAAAGATGCTTGATATGATTTCAGTTTTCTTAAATTTACTGAGGCTTGATTTGTGACCCAAGATGTGATCCATCCTGGAGAATGTTCCATGAGCACTTGAGAAGAAAGTGTAATCTGCTGTTTTTGGATGGAATGTCTTATAAATATCAATTAAATCTTTGTGGTGTATTGTGTCATTTAAGGCTTCTGTTTCCTTATTTATTTTCATTTTGGATGATCTGTCCATTGGTGAAAGTGGGGTGATAAAGTCCCCTACTATGATTGTGTTACTGTCAATTTCCCCTTTTAAGGCTGATGTTTGCCTTATGTATTGAGGTGTTCCTATGTTGGGTGCATAAATATTTACTATTGTTGTATCTTCTTCTTGGATTGATCCCTTCATCATTATGTGGTATCCTTCTTTGTCTGTTGTAATAGTCTTAATTTTAAAGTCTATTTTGTCTGATATGAGAATTGCTACTCCAGCTTTCTTCTGATTTCCATTTGCATGGAGTATCTTTTTCCATCCCCTCACTTTCAGTCTGTATGTGGCCTTAGGTCTGAAGTGGGTCTCTTGTATACAGCACATATATGGGTCTTGTTTTTTATCCATTCAGCCAGTCTGTGTCTTAGGGTTGGAACATTTAATCCATTTACATTTTAAGGTAATTATCAATATGTATGTTCCTATTACTATTTTCTTAATTATTTGGGGTTTGTTATTGTAGGGCTTTTCCATCTATTATGTTTCCTACCTAGAGAAGTCCTTTAGCATTTGTTCTATAGCTGGTTTGGTGGTGCTGAATTTGCTTAACATTTGCTTGTCTGTAAAGTTTTTAATTTCTCTGTTGAATCTGAATGAGATTCTTGCTGGGTAAAGTAATGTTGCTTATGTTTTTTTTCCCTTTCATCACTTTAAATGTGTCCTGCCTCTCCCTTCTGGCTTGCAGAGTTTCTGCTGAAAGATCAGTTGTTAACCTTATGGGGATTCCCTTGTATGTTATTTGTTGTTTTTCCCTTGTTGTTTTTAATATTTTTTCTTCTTATTTAATTTTTGATAGTTTCATTAATTTGTGTCTTTTTGTGTTTCTCCTTAGATTTATCCCATATGTGACACTCTGTGCTTCCTGGACTTGACTATTTCCTTTCCTGTATTTGGGAAGTTTTCAACTATAATCTCTTCAAATATTTTCTCAGTCTCTTTCTTTTTCTTCTTCTGGGACCCCTATAATTCGAATGTTGGTGAGTTTAATGTTGTCCCAGAGGTCTCTTAGGCTGTCTTCATTTCCCTTCATTCTTTTTCTTTATTCTGCTCTGCAGTAGTTATTTCCACTATTTTATCTTCCAGGTCACTTATCTGTTCTTCTGCCTCAGTTATTTGCTATTGATTCCTTTTAGAGAATTTTTAATTTCATTTATTGTGTTGTTTATTTTTGCTTGTTTGCTCAGTTGTTCTTCCAGTCCTTGTTAAATGTTTCTTGTATTTTCTCCATTCTATTTCTGAGATTTTGGATCATATTTACTACCATTACTCTGAATTTTTTTCAGGTAGACTCTCTATTATCTTGTCATTTGTTTGGTCTGGTGGGTTTTTACCCTACTCCTTCATCTCCTGCGTATTTCTCTGTCTCCTCATTTTGTTTAACTTACTGTGTTTGTGGTCTCCTTTTTGTAGGCTGCAGGTTTGTCATTCCTGTTTTTTTGGTGTCTGCACCCAGTGGATGAGGTTGGTTCAGTGGCTTTGGGGAAAAACAAACAAACAAAAACCGAATATATAGAATCCCAAACCAAATGGTAATAGCAATACTAAACAGACAAAACCACACAAAGAAACTCACACACACACTCATAAAGAAAATAACATGTAAACAACTAAAAAAAAAAAAAAAAGGACAGTACACTAGGACAAATGGTGAAAGCAAACCTAAACAGACAAGATCACACAAAAAATGTACACATACACACTTGCAAAAAGAGAAAAAGAAAAAAAACTTTAAAAAATAGTAATAAAATAAAAAAAATGAGATAAAAAATAATAAATAAAAAATAATAAAAACTTAAAATAAAGAGAGTAACCAAAGCAATAAACAAATCCACAAATGATAACAAGCACTAAAGACTAAACTAAGATAAAGATAAAACCAGAAACGAATCAGATGCAGAAAGCAAACCCCCAAGTCTACAGTTGCTCCCAAAGTCCACCACCTGAACTTTGGAAACATCTGTTGTCTAATCAGTTATTCTTCAAATGCAGTGTTTTTCAAGTTGATTGTGGGGATTTAATCTGCTCCTCCTGAGGTTGCATGGAGAAATTTCCCTTTCTTTTTTTTGTTTGCACAGCTCCTGGGGTTCAGCTTTGGTTTTGACCCTGCATTGGCATGTAGTTCACGCTCAGGCATCTGTTCCCCTCCCAGACAAAAGGGGGTTAAAGCAGCAGCTGATTAGTGCTCTCTTGTTCACTCAGGCCAGGGAGAGGGTGGGGTTTGGTAGTCATAAGTGGAATGTGGGGCAAGTTTGTGGTGGCAGAGACTGGTGTGACATTGCAACAGCCTGAGGCATGCCATGTGTTCTCCCAGGGAAGGTGTCCCTGGATTGTGGGAACCTGGCAGTGGCATGCTGCACATGCTTCTGGGGCAGTGTGGGTAGTGACCTGTGCTTGCACACAGAATTCTTGGTGGCAGCAGTCGTGGTGTTAGCAGTTCATGCCCATCTCTGTGGTCTGAGCTGATAGCCATGGCTCACACCCATCTCTGGAGCTCGCTTAGGTGGTGCTCTGCCTTCTGTGCACACATGGAGTAGGAATCCCCTCTTCTTGTGCACCCTGAAACAATGGTCTCTTGACTCTTTGGCAGGTCCAGACTTTTTCCCACACTCCCTCCCAGCTAGCTGTGGCACACTAGCCCCATTCAGGCTGTTTTCATGCAGCCAACCCCAGTCCTCTCCCTGGCCTCTGATCTTCTAAGCCCAAGCCTCAGCTCCCAAACCCCACCTGTCCCAGTGGGTGAGCAGATAAGCATCTCAGGTTGGTGAGTGCTGGTCAGCACTGATCCTCTAGGCTGGTATCTCTCCGCTTTGCCCTCTGCACCCCTGTTGCTGCACTCTTCTCTAAGACTCTGAAGTTTCCCACCTGCCCATCCCTTGTCCCTGCCAGTGAAGGGGCTCCCTAGTGTGTGGAAAATTTTCCCCCTCACAGCTCCATCCCAGAGGTGCAGGTCCTATCCCTATTGTTTTGTCTCTGTTTTTTTTCTTTTTTCTTTTGCCTTACCCAGGTACTTGGGGATTTACTTGCCTTTTGGGAAGTCTGAGGTCTTCTGCCAGCATTCAGTAGGTGTTCTGTAGGAGTTGTTCTACATGTAGATGTGTTTTTGATGTATTTGTGGGGAAGAAGTTGATCTCTCCATACCTTACTCCTCTGCCATCTTGAAGGTCTTCCTAGCCAATGAGTCTTTTTCTGAAATTTCACATTTAAAAATTTTTCTTGTTAAAGTGCAAATTCTCTTAGGAGGGATTGGGTATGAAGCTCTGTTCACACTGAAATTTAAGGGGATAATATCAGATTTTACTCCTGAAGACAAGTTAATAGCTTATAAACTCCCAAGCTCTGCAGGGAGAAGGAAGGTAATAAGAAAGAACTACAGAGATGACGATGTAACAACAACAACAACAAAAATGCTGGAAACCCCTAACTTAGACTTTGTCAACTCTGCAGTTCTGCAGGGTTGATGTCGCCATCTGGGCAAGGACCTGAGGCCAAGCCTGGGAGAATGTGCTGTTCTCTCCTTATTCTCTACAATTAGTTTTCAGATTCAATATTGCTCAGTCCTTTAACAGTTTCCTGATGGCATACCATGAAATGTGGGGAAATAAATCCCCTATCTATTTTGTAATTCAGAGTGAAATATCCTCAGTTTATTGGTTTTGAGTATACAATTGATTCTGGTCAGTCATTCATTAGTAATGGGCAAAATGATTTTAAATATTCAATAACTGTTCTATGCCCATTTCTGTATCTGCATATGTCTTCATAAGAATCACCAAGGGTAATTTTACGTTTATCTATTCAAGCTCTGGCCAATGCTGAGTTTAGCAATAAATTACTTACAGACACTTTTTATTTTAAAGCTCGATTAGGATTCCACAATGTATATATTTGTCAAATACTGAATAATTCAGATGGCTTTTAACTAGTTCTCACTACAAAGGCTGAGGGTGGGGAATAGGACTTAGAGAGAAAGGCATCATAGAGCCCAGGAGAAAAAAGAGCAAGAAGTGAATTAACAACTCCAAGTTAATATGAAAGTAAATGGATAATTAGAGAGCTAGGTGATCATACTAATTTGAATGGAGAAGTTCATCTGGGTTGATGGTTGGAGCAAGGCTAGGGTTAATAAAAGCAGCTAACATTATTCAGTGCCATGCTCTGGGACTGTGCTAAGCCCTTTACATGCATTATCTCACTGAACC
This sequence comes from Delphinapterus leucas, assembly GCF_059928025.1. NCBI lineage: Eukaryota > Metazoa > Chordata > Mammalia > Artiodactyla > Monodontidae > Delphinapterus > Delphinapterus leucas. Next base: position 86,818,321 of record NC_143135.1, on the reverse strand, counting down.
ATTATAGAAGACCTAGGAACAAGGTACCACTATAATCCTGATTTTATAAATAAAAATATTGTTGTTGAGACATGTCAGGTAATGTGCCTATTTCCAGAACCAAAGAGTAAAAGTTAGTCTCGCCTGTTGGATGATGGCTAGCTAACTGGTCAGAGGCCATATGACTTTAGAGCCCAAACTTGAAACCACTGCATTCTACTGAGAGGGATCAAGATACAGGCAGGAGGGAAGAAAAGGCAAAATTGATAAGGATCTTGGAACATGGATTGTTGGGATCAGAGGTACACACACTACAGCTCCATCTTTGCTGTGAGGTGTTCTCAGTACCTACAGTTGCAATCAATCTTTTCTCTTCTGGGATCCCATAGTACTTTGTATATAACCCTGTTATAATACTTTCATAGTCTGATTTGTTCTTTATTATATACTGACTTTAAAAATTAATTTTTAGCAAGTTTATTCACATACAATAAACTTCACATATTTAAAACGTACAATTTGGTAAGTTTGACTAATGTATATGCCTGTGAAATCATCACCACAATCGTCACCTCCAAAAGTTTCTTGGTGCCCCTTTTATAATGTGTTGTTTTACTTCTTGTATCAGTCAGAGTTCTCCAGAGAAACAGAACCAATAGGTTATATATTATAAGGAATTGACTTCTGCAGTTATGGAGACTGAGAAGTCCCAAGACCTCTAGTTGGCAAGTTGGAGACCCAGGAGATTCAGTGGTGTGGTTCCAGTCTGAGTCCAAAGGCCTGAGAACCAGGAGATGCAATGGTTAAGCTCTAGTCTGAAGGCTGTAGGCTCCATTCAAAGAAGAGCTGATTTTTCTGTTTGAGTTCAAAGGCAGGAAAAAATTAATATCCCAGCTCAAACAGTCAGGCAGGAGGAGTTTCCTCTTACTCAGCTTTTTTGTTCTACTGATTCTATTTTGTTCAGTTGATTGATGAGACCCATCCACAGTAGGGAGGGCAATCTGCTTTACTCAGTCTACCTAGTCCAATATTATTCTTATCCAGAAACACTCTTACAGACACACCCAGAATAAAGTTTGAACAAATGTCTAGGCACTCTGTGGCCCAGTCAAGTCGACAGATAAAATTGACCATCACAACTCTTTTCCTTGTCCATCTACCCAGTCAACAGCTATTGATCTTTTTCTATCACCATACATTAGTTTGCATTCCTTAGAATTTTATATAAATAAAATCAAACAGTATGTGCTGTACACTTTTTTCTCTGACTTTTTTCATTCAACATAATTATTTCACTCACACTGTTGCACATATGAATAGTTCATTCCTTTTTATTGCTGAATAGTTTTCTGTTGTATAGGTGTATCACAGTTTATTTATCTATTCATCTGTTGATGGATATATGGGCTGTCTACAGTTTTTAACAATTACAAATAAAGCTGCTATGAGTGTTCACGTACAAGCCTTTGTGTGGGCATATATCAATACTTTTATTTCACTTGGGTAAATACCTAGAAGTGGAATGGATGGATCACATGGTAGGTTTATGTTGAACTTTAAAAAAAAAGTGTCGAGAGGAGCTTCAAGATGGCAGAAGAGTAAGACGTGGAGATCACCTTCCTCTCCACAAATACATCAGAAATACATTTACATGTGGAACAACTCCTACAGAACACCTACTGAACCCTGGCAGAAGACTTCAGACCTCACAAAAGGCAAGAAACTCCCCATGTACCTGGGTAGGGCAAAAGAAAAAAAAAAAACAGAGACAAAAGAATAGGGATGGGACCTGCACCAGTGGGAGGGAGCTGTGAAGGAGGAAAGGTTTCCACACACTAGGAAACCCCTTTGCGGGCAGAGACTGTGGGTGGCAGAGGGGGGAAGCTTCAGAGCCACGGAAGAGAGTGCAGCAATAGGGGTGCGGAGGGCAAAGTGGAGAGACTCCCACACAGAGGATCGGTGCCAACCCGGGCTCACCAGCCCGAGAGGCTTGTCTGCTCACCCGCTGGGGTGGACGGGGCTGGAATCTGAGGCTAGGGCTTCGGAGGTCGGATCCCAGGGAGAGGACTGGGGTTGGTTGTGTGAACAGAGCCAGAAGAAGGGTAATGCACCACAGCTACCTGGGAGGGAGTTCGAGAAAATGTCTGGAGCTGCCGAAGAGACAAGAGACTTTTTCTTCACTCTTTGTTTCCTGGTGTGTGAGGAGATGGGATTAAGAGCCCCGCTTAAAGGATCTCCAGATATGGACATGAGCTGTGGCTATCAGCACTGACCCCAGAGTTGGGCATGATTTGAAAAGGCTGCTACTGCAGCCACCAAGAAGCCTGTGTGCAAGCACAGGACACTATACGCACCTCCACTCTCAGGAACCTGTGCAGCTTGGCACTGCCAGGATCTCATGATCCAGGGACAACTTCCTTGGGAGAAAACATGGCTTGCCTCAGGCTGTTGCAACGTCACACCAGCCTCTGCCACCGAGGATCGCCCTGTACTCCATACCCCTCTGTCCTCCCGGCCTGAGTGAGCCAGAGGCCCCAAATCAGCTGCTCCTTTAACCCCATCCTGTCAGATCAAAAAACAGATGCCCTCAGGCAACCTACACGTAGAGGCAGGGCCAAATCCAAAGCTGAACCCCAGGGGATGTGTGAACAAAGAAGGGAAAGAGAAATTTATCTCAGCAACCTCAGGAGAAGCGGATTAAATCTTGACAATCAATTTGATGTACCCTGGATCTGTGGAATACATGAATAGACAATGAATCATCCCATTTGAGGAGGTGGACATTGGGAGCAATGATATATATATATTTTCCCCATTTTTCTCTTTTTGTGAGTGAGTATGTATATGTTTCTGTGGGGGATTTTGTCTGTATAACTCTGCTTTTACTATATGTCCTAGGGTTCTGTCTGTCCATTTTTTTTTTTTTGTACAGTTTTAGTGCTTTTTATCATTGGTGGATTTATTTTTCAGTTTGGTTGATCTTCTTTCTTTCTTTCTTTCTTTTTTATTACTTAAAAATTTTTCTTAATAATAATTTTTTATTTAATAATTTATTTTATTTTATATTCTTCTTTCATTCTTTCTTTTTTTCTCCCTTTTATTGTGAGCCATGTGGATGACAGGTGCTGGGTCCTCCAGCCAAGTGTCAGAGTTGTGCTTTTGAAGTGGGAGAGCTAAGTTCAGGACATTGATCCACAAGAGACCTCTCAGCTCCACATAATATCAAATGGTGAAAATCTCCCAGAGAGTGCCCTCTCAATGCCAAGGCCCAGCTTCACTCAATGACCAGCAAGCGCCAGTGCTGGACACCCTATGCCAAACAACTAGCAAGACAGGAACACAACACCACCCATTAGCAGAGAGGTTGCCTAAAATCATAATAAGGCCACAGACACCACAAAACACACAACCAGATGTGGACCCGCCCACCAGAAAGACAAGATCCAGCCTCATCCACCAGAAAACAGGCACTAGTCCTCTCCCCCCGGAAGCCCAGACAACCCACTAACCAACTTTAGGCACTGGGGACAGACATCAAAAACAATGGGAACTAAAAACCTGCAGCCTGCAAAAAGGAGACCACAAACACAGTAAGTTAAACAAAATGAGAAGACAGAGAAATATGCAGCAGATGAAGGAGCAAGGTAAAAACCCAACAGACCTAACAAATGAAGAGCAAATAAGCAGTCTACGTGAAAAAGATTTCAGAGCAATGATAGTAAAGTTGATCCAAAAATCTCAGAATTATAATGGAGAAAATACAAGAAACGTTTAACAAGGACCTAGAAGAACTAAAGAGCAAACCAACAGTGAAGAACAAGAAAATAAATGAAATTAAAAATATTCTCAAAGGGATAAATAGCAGAATAACTGAGGCAGAAGAATAGTTAGTGACCTGGAAGAATAGTGGAAATAACTACTGCAGAGCAGAATAAAGAAAAAATAATGAAAAGAATTGAGGACAGTCTCAGAGACCTCTGGGACAACATAAAACACACCAACATTCGAATTATAAGGGTTCCTGAAGAAGAGAAAAGGAAAGGGACTGAGAAAATATTTGAAGAGATTATAGTTGAAAGCTTCCCGAATATGGGAAAGGAAATAGATAATCAAGTCCAGGAAGCACAGAGACTACCATACAGGATAAATCCAAGGAGAAACATGTCAAGACACATATTAATCGAACTATCAAAAATTAAATACAAAGAAAAAATATTAAAAGTAGCAAGGGAAAAGAACAAATAACATACAAGGGAATCCCCATAAGGTTAACAGTTGATCTTTCAGCAGAAACTCTGCAAGCCAGAAGGGAGTGGCAACACACATTTAAAGTGATGAAAGGGAAAAACCTACAACCAAGATTACTGTACCCAGCAAGGACCTCATTCAGATTTGAGGGAGAAATTAAAACCTTTACAGACAAGCAAAAGCTAAGATAATTCAGCACCACCAAACCAGCTTTACAACAAATGCTAAAGGAACTTCTCTAGGCAGGAAACACAAGAGAAGGAAAAGACCTACAAAAACAAACCCAAAACAATTAAGAAAATGGTAATAGGAACACACATATAGATAATTACCTTAAATGTAAATGTATTAAATGCTCCAACCGAAAGACATAGACTGGCTGAGTGGATACAAAACAGGACCCATATATATGCTATCTACAAGAGACTCACATCAGACCTAGGAACACATACAGACTGAAAGTAATGGGGTAGAAAAAGATATTCCATGCAAATGGAAATCAAGAGAAAGCTGGAGTAACAATTCTCATATCAGAGAAAATAGAGTTTAAAATAAAGACTATTACAAGAGACAAAGAAGGACACTACATAGTGATCAAGGGATCAATCAAAGAAGAGGATACAACAATTGTAAATATTTATGTACCCAACATAGGAGCACCTCAATACATAAGGCAAATGCTAACATCCATAAAAGGGGAAATCAACAGTAACACAATCATAGTAGGGGACTTTACCACACCACTTTCACCAATGAACAGATCATCTAAAATGAAAATAAATAAGGAAACACAAGCTTTAAAAATACATTAAACAAGATGGACTTAATTGATAATTATAGGACACTACATCCAAAAACAGCAGAATAAACTTTCTTCTCAAGTGCTCATGGAACATTCTCCATGATAGATCATATCTTGGGTCCCAAATCAACCTTGGTAAATTTAAGAAAAATGAAATTGCATCAAGTATCTTTTCCGACCACAATGCTAAGAGACTAGATATCAGTTACAGGGAAAAATCGGTAAAAAATACAAACACATGGAGGCTAAACAATACATTACTTAATAATGAAGAGATCACTGAAGAAATCAAAGAGGAAATTAAAAAATACCTAGAAACAAAGACAGTGAAAACACAATGACCCAAAACCTATGGGATGCAGCAAAAGCAGTTCTAAGAGGGAAGTTTATAGCAATAAAAACCTACCTTAAGAAACAAGAATCATCTCAAATAAACAACCTAACCTTGCACCTAATGCAATTAGAGAAAGAAGAACAAGAAAACCCCAAAGTCAGCAGAAGGAAAGGAATCATAAAGATCAGATCAGAAATAAATGAAAAAAGAAATGAAGGAAATGATAGCAAAGGTCAATAAAACTAAAAGCTGGTTCTTCAATAAGATAAACAGAAGTGAGAAACCATTAGCCAGACTCATCAAGAAAAAAAGAGAAGACTCAAATCAATAGAATTAGAAATGAAGAAGTAACAACTGACACTGCAGATATACAAAGAATCATGAGAGATTACTACAAGCAACTATATGCCAATAAAATGGACAACGTGGAAGAAATAGACAAATTCTTAGAAACGCACAACCTTTCTAGACTGAATCAGGAAGAAATAGAAAATATTAACAGACCAATCTCAAGCACTGAAATTGAAACTGTGATTAAAATCTTCCAACAAACAAAAGCCCAGGACCAGGTGGCTTCACAGGCAAATTTTCTCAAACATTTAGAGAAGAGCTAACACCTACCTTTCTCAAACTCTTCCAACATATAGCAGAGGGAGGAACACTCCCAAACTCATTCTACGAGGCCACCATCACCATGATACCAAAAGCAGACAAAGATGTAACAAAGAAAGAAAACTACAGGCCAATATTACTGATGAACATAGATGCAAAAATCCTCAACAAGGGCTTCTCTGGTGGCACAGGGGTTGAGAGTCCGCCTGCTAATGCAGGGGACACGGGTTCATGCCCCAGTCCAGGAAGATCCCACATGCCATGGAGCGACTAGGTCCGTGAGCCATGGCCACTGAGCCTGTGTGTCTGGAGCCTGTGCTCTGCAACAGGAGAGGCCACAACAGTGAGAGGCCCACGTACTGCCAAAAAAAAAAAAAAATCCTCAACAAAATACTAGCAAACAGAATCCAACAGCACATTAAAGGATCATACACCATAATCAAGTGGGGTTTATCCCAGTAATGCAAGGATTCTTCAATATACACAAATCAATCAATGTGATACACTTATTAACAAATTGAAGGATAAAAACCACATGATCATCTCAATAGATGCAGAGAAAGTTTTCAACAAAATTCAACACCCATTTGTGATAAAATACCCTCCAAAAAGTAGGCATAGAGGGAACTTTCCTCAACATACTAAAGGCCATATATGACAAACCCACAACCAACATCGTCCTCAATAGTGAAAAACTGAAACCATTTCCACTAAGATCAGGAACAAGACAATGTTGTCCACTCCCACCACTGTTAATCAACATAGTTTTGGAATTTTTAGCCACAGCAATCAGAGAAGAAAAAGAAATAAAAGGAATCCAAATCAGAAAAGATGAAGTAAAACTGTCACTCTTTGCAGATGACATGATACTATACATAGAGAATCCTAAAGATCGTACCAGAAAACTTGTAGAACTAATCAATGAATTTGGCAAAGTAGCATGATACAAAATTAATGCACAGAACTCTCTTGCATTCCTATACACTAATGATGAAAAATCTCAAATTGAAATTAAGAAAATACTCCCATTTACCATTGCAACAAAAAGAATAAAGTATCTATGAATAAACCTACCTAAGGAGACAAAAGACCTGTATGCAGACAATTATAAGACACTGATAAAAGAAGTTAAAGATGATACAAACAGATGGAGAGATATACCATGTTCTTGGATTGGAAGAAGCAACATTGTGAAAATGATTGTACTACCCAAAGCAATCTACTGATTCAATGCAATCCCTATCAAACTACCACTGGCATTTTTCACAGAACTAGAACAAAAAAATTCACAATTTGTATGGAAACACAAAAGACCTCGAATAGCCAAAGCAACCTTGAGAAAGAAAGACAGAGATGGAGGAGTCAGTCTTCTGGACTTCAGACTATACTACAAAGCTACAATAATCAAGACAGTATGGTACTGGCACAAAACCAGAAATATAGATCAATGGAACAGGATAGAAAGTCCAGAGATAAACCCACGCATATATGGTCACCTTATCTTTGATAAAGGAGGCAAGACTATACAGTGGAGAAAAGACAGCCTCTTCAATAAATGGTTTTGGGAAAACTGGACATTTACATGTAAAAGAATGAAATTAGAACACTCCTTAACACCATACACAAAAATAAACTCAAAATGCATTAAAGACCTAAACTTAAGGCCAGACACTATCAGTCTCCTAGAGAAAAACATAGGCAGAACACTCTATGACATAAATCACAGCAAGATCTTTTTTGACCCACCCACTAGGGAAATGGAAATAAAAACAAAAATAAACAAATGGGACCGAATGAAATTTAAAAGCTTTTGCACAGCAAAGATAACCATAAACAATACGAAAAGACAACCCTCAAAATGGGAGAAAATTTTGCAAATGAAGCCACTGACAAAGGATTAATCTTCAACATTTACAAGAAGTTCATGCAGCTCAATATCAAAGAAACAAACAACCCAATCCAAAAATGGGCAGAAGACCTAAATAGACATTTCTCCAAAGAAGATATACAGATTGCCAATAAACACATGAAAGAATGCTCAACATCATTAATCATTAGAGAAATGCAAATGAAAACTACAATGAGATATCATCTCACACTGGTCAGAATGGCTATCATCAAAAAATCTACAAACAATAAATGCTAGAGAAGGTGTGGAGAAAAGGGAAACTTTTTGCACTGTTGGTGGGAATGTAAATTGACACAGCCACTATGGAGAACAGTATGGAGGTTCCTAAAAAAACTAAAAATAGAACTACCATACGACCCAGCAATCCCACTACTAGGCATACTGAGAAAACCATAATTCAAAAAGAGTCATATACCAAAATGTTCATTGCAGCTCTATTTACAACAGCCAGGACATGGAAGCAACATAAGTGTCCATCAACAGATGAATGGATAGGGGCTTCCCTGGTGGTGCAGTGGTTGAGAGTCTGCCTGCCAATGCAGGGGACACGGGTTTGTGTCCCGGTCTGGGAAGATCCCACATGCCACGGAGCGGCTAGGCCCATGAGCCATGGCCACTGAGCCTGTGCATCCGGAGCCTGTGCTCCACAACGGGAGAGGCCACAACAGTAAGAGGCCTGCATACTGCAAAAACAAAGAAACAAACAAACAAAACAACAACAACAAAACAGATGAATGGATAAAGTAGATGTGGCACATATATACAATGGAGTGTTACTCAGCATAAAAAGAAATGAAATTGAGTTATTTGTAGTGACGTGGATGGACCTAGAGTCTCTCATACAGAGTGAAGTAAGTCAGAAAGAGAAAAACAAATACCATATGCTAACACATATATATGGAATCTAAAAAACAAACAAAAATTGTCATGAGGAACCTAAGGGCAAGACAGGAATAAAGATGCAGACCTACTAGAGAATGGACTTGAGGATATGGGGAGGGGGAATGGTAAGCTGGGACAAAGTGAGCGAGTGGCATGGACATATATACACTACCAAATGTAAAATAGATAGTGGGAAGCACCCGCACAGCACAGGGAGATCAGTTCAGTGCTTTGTGACCAGCTAGAGTGATGGGATAGGAAGTGTGGGAGGGAGGGAGATGCAAGAGGGAAGAGATATGGGGATATATGTATATGTATAACTGATTCACTTTGTTATAAAGCAGAAACTCACACACCATTGTAAAGCAATTATACTCCAATAAAGATGTTAAAAAGAAAAAGAAAAGAAAAAAACATGTCACACTCTTTTCCAACGTGGGTTTATCATTTTATATTCCTACCAGCAGTGTATGAGAGTTCCAGTTCTTCCAGAACCTTGTGAACACTTAGTATGGCCAGTCTTTAATTTCATCCATTCTAATAGGTGTGTAGTCGTATCTCATTCTAGTTTTACTTTTTGTTTTCCTAATGACTAGGGGTATTGAGCATATTTTTATGTTATTTTCATCCATATATATTCTTTGGTGAAAGTGTGTATTCAAATATTTTGGGCAATATTTTTGACTGTTTATTTTATTTTTTTTGAGAGTTATTTACATGTTCTAATACAAGTATTTTATCAGATATATCACTTGAAAAAATTTTCTCACAGTCTATGGGTTTTCAGCTATTCTCTTCAGTGTCTTCACTCTTCAGAGAAGACATTTTTGATTTGATAAAGTCCAATTTATCAATTTGTTCTTTTATGGATTATGACGTTGCTGTTACTCAAAGAAATATTTGTCTAACCCCAAATTGCAAAAATTATTTTCTTCTGTAAGATTGATAGTTTTAGATTCTGTGATCCATTTAGAATTAATATTTCTTCATGGTTCAAGATGTGATCAAAGTTCTATTTTATTCTGTTTTTTGCATAAGAAAATCTCATTGTTCTAGTACCATTTGTTGAAAAGACTGTCCTTTCTCCATTGAATTACCTTTGTTGAAAATCAGTTGTCAGTGTGTGTGGGCTTATATCTGGATTCTCTATTGTTATGTTGGGCTGTTTTTCTATCTGTACGGCCAATACCACACTGTTTGGATTACTGTTGCTTTATTATAAATAGTAGTGTTAGTGTAGTCCTGAAACTTTGTTTTTCCTTCTCAAAGATTTTTGGCTAATCTAGGTCCTTTGCATTTCAATGTGAAGTTTTAAATAAGTTCATAATTTCTACAAAAAAAGCCTGCTGGAATTTTGTTTAGTATTACATTGAATTACAGATCAATTTGAGGAGAACTTGCATTTGACAATTGTGTCTTCTGACCCATGAAACTAATACATTTCTTCATGTGTTTCGAATTTAATTTCTCTCAGAAAACTTGTATTTTTCAGTGTATATCTATGTCACTTCTTTTGTTAGATTTATTGCTAAGAATTTCATATTTTAGTGCTATTTTAAATATTTGTATTATGTATATTTACAAATGGTGTGTTTAAAAATACCAATTTCTATTCATTTTTTGTTACTATAGAAATGCAACTGATTTTTGTACATTGACATTTTATCTTGAAGTCTAACTACTCTCAATTATAAGTTCTAGGAGCTTCTTTGTAGATTGTATTGGATCTACTACATAGATTATCATTTTGTCTGTGAATAAAGACAGTTTTAACTCTTCGTTTCCAATTTGGATGCTCTTTGTTTTTTCTTTCTTGCTCCTGTCTTCTCTCCCTTCCTCCCTCCTTCCTTAATTTTTTCTTTCTTTTCTTTTCTTCCTTCCTTCCTTCTCTCTCCCTCTCTCTCTCACTCTTCCTCTCCTTCTCCCTCTCTCTCTGTCTGTATCTATTTCTTTCTTTCTGTGAGAACCTCCAGTGTAATGTTGACTAGAAGTGGTAAGAACACTGTTTCCTTTAATTCTTCAGGTGGTTCTTCCTCCAGCTGTGGATAGTTTCTTCACTTGCATGTACTGATCAGTGTTCAGTGGGGCACTCATGGGGGATGTTCTGTAAATATACAGGGCTCTTCTCTCTGCAGCTCTTGTCTTCAGTATTTTGTTTTGAGAACTCTAGCTTTGATTTCCCCAGACTCTTATGTCTATCTCCTCACCTCAAGGATTCTGCTGGCTTCTGATTGGTTCTTCCTCCCTGCACAGCTATCTGTAAACTCTCTCAAGGAAGTAGGCTTGGACAATTTTAGTGTTCACCTTTTTTTTTCCCATTTCTCAGGGATTATGGCCCTTCAGTGCCTGATGTACAGTGTTTTGCAATATGTTGTCTCATATATATTGTCTTTTTGAAAAATTGTTTCAAACAAGAGGGTAAATCTGGTCCCTGTTAGCTCTTAATCAAGAAGTTATGTGCACATTGATTAGTCAGATAGTACTACAATGTTTACAATGAAAAAATAATAGTTGCTACCTTCCACATCCCCAATATTTGTCCCCTGGAATCAGTCATTCTGGATGTTTGAGCTATTTCTTCTGGAAATTAACTCCATATTTCTACTTGCATGCTTATATTGCTTTTTTAATTTTTCAGTTTTAAGCATTGGCTTCCTATTCCCCATCCTGCATACCTTCCTCCCCATCCCCACCTTCTAATTTAGGTATGTCACAATTTTTGGTTAAATATAAAATGTTTTATATTAATATAAATACTGTTTACAGTTAAGCCACAGAGTGTAACAAATTAAAATTTTCTTTGAAAATAATATTCCTTTTTATTGGAGTTTGAAATCAAACCTTCCTGGACATCAGATCACCTAGAAAGTTTTATAAGAATATATACTTTTGGGATTTAGCTTGGGTCTTCTGAATTTGAATCTCTAGTCTGGAATCTTAGAGAAAGTATTTTTAAAACATTCAGTGGACCATTCTGACTCAGCTGGTCTTATGCAGTTTGGGAATAACTGCCTTCCAGCTCATCATTTAAGAAGTATATAGTTGTAACTATGATAACATCTTCATCGTTACTGAACTGTCAGATCGCACTGAAGTGTTGCTGTCCTGGATTTCTGTCTGGTACTACACATCAGTCATAATATCCCATGATCTCATCTGTCAACCAGCACCAAGCCACTGACCTGAGGCTTGTTAACAATGACTGGATTATAACTGGACCTGAACATGTGGACCTCAGGCATGGTATGCATATTGTTGCGTTCACTGAACTGAAATAAGAGTTAACAGTATCTTTTGAGAAGTCAGTTACATGGAATTGACTCAGTTGCTTATGTGCACCTATATTATAGTGATGTTAGTTTGCCAAATTTTCTGTTTTGGTTAGAAGTAGCTTTGAACACAGTATGCTGTACAAATCATCATTAGCACCACCTGTCTCCCCATTAGCTTGTGTTGCCTAATTAGATTTCTGCCATATCAGGAAATGTTCAAGGTGTGCAAATGGCAAGGATTTACCTTGCTTAGCCATCTAGTGGGAACCACAGGATAAGAAGTGAATTAACTCTTTGTCCTTGAAAATCTAGGTACTGTTTTTAAGCGGTAAATATTAAGTTAGAAATATTCTCCTGAGACACAAACTATAAGTCTTTCCTGGAAGATGCACAACTTTTCCTGATAATCATCACAAGTGCTGATGCCAGGCGCATTATTAACAAAGCATATGCACATTCTGGGAACTTCTGAAGGGTAAAGTTTGGCTTAATGACCAATATGTAAGCGACAGACTCCAATATGTAAGCGACACAGTCTATGAACAGCTGTGCTGCATAATTCACCTTCATCTTACAGTTTTGGAAGTCAATGTCCTTGCCTCATTGTTGTCACAGACATGAAGTAATTCCAACAGTTTAAGCCTAAGTCTTCCATACAATCCCTTCCTTGAGGGAGTGTTCCACACTTCATTAGTGAAAACTGGTCTCAAAATTCTTATTTGTAGAAATACTATAAAATCTCACATACTCCATCAACCACACATTTCCAGAACATTTGGAAACTGAACTTGATAACAGCAACCTCTGCTATTGCAGAAGGCTGTTTTACCTTTCAGAGAACATATTAGGTACTTTAGGAAATGATACAATTCTGAGTTCTCCAGAACAGAGCAAGCTGGTCATTAACTGATTAATCTACACATTCATTAACATAGCTATTCATTCATTAATTCAAGAAATATTTGGTAAGTTCCTTCCACATGAGATGCACTGGGGTACTGAGAAAGACTATAAAGAAAAATAATACAGTAACAGGACGTTTGGGTGGGGTGTGTGTTATTTTAAATATAGAAGGACCCTTTGTTGAGATGTCATTCTAGCAGAGACCTGAGTGAACTGAGGAAGTAAGTCATGGGAATATGAAAGTGATATGTTTCAGATAGAGGAAACAGCAGGTAAAAATATCCTGAGGCAACGTTTGAGAAACAGCAAAATTTGATATTTTGTTGAAACGTTTGAGAAATAGCAAAGAGAACAGAAGAATGAAAAAAGTAGGAGGTGGGATCAGAAGGTAGGAAGGGGACCTGGTTTTGCTAGGGTATAAAATATGATATAATTTAAATGTGCTGTTAATGGGACTTATGCAGGACAATGACATGATCTGACTTGGGTTTTTAAAGGATCCCTGTTACTGCTGTATGGAGTATAGATTTGTTGGGGGTAGGGGCAGAAAACCTCACGGGACGACTACAGTCAGGGATTTGTATCTCTTGGGATCCTTACACCAGGGTTAGAAATATACCAGTAAAGTAGAAACAGCAGATCTTCGAAGACAGGTCACATATTTTGATTTATTGGTACAGACATGATAGCCTTAGAAAAACTCCACATTGCTATAATTGAGCTGGGCAAGTAAGTACTAAAATAAAATCTACGATGTTTTTAAAAACTAGATCCCTCTGCCCTCCTTGAAGAAAGAGGAAGGCAATAAAATAAACAAAATCCTCCTTTTTTAATACACACTGGTCATAAATTGTTACTTACCCAGAGTATGTAGGCAAGTATCGTTTGTAAGACAGGGCTGTTAAGTGTCAATTGTATAGGTTTTTCAAGAGTTGATTTTATAAGAGATCTTCAAGGGAAAAGTTTGGAAGAAAGAAAATAATTCTGAGGGTTTTTTTTGCTGAAAACACAAAAATTATTAAGTAGATATGTTTTTCTAATATCAAATTGTGTGAAAATACAAACATCTGTTCTAAAATGCAGGTTCCCGGGTTCAATCTCCAGAGATTTGAAATCATAAACTTCAAGTGAGGTCCAAGCACCTATATTTTTAACTTGATTTACAGAAGTGAATAATCTGCTCATATTTTAGATAATTGTCTGTGAATAATTTTTCTCAAAAGTAGGCTTTTGCTAAAAGTTTGATTATATATGTTTAAATAAGATCATGAAGTTCAGCTGTTTATATTCTCAGTATTGTGAAACATACTCAGAATCTGCACTTTTCTGGAAATTGCTCTTTTCTCCTTCTCCCATGACAGGGTTATGGAAGGACAGTCATTTCCCATAATATTCCCTTATTTCTACCTCTTTCTCTAGTCTCAGTTATGGTTGATTGATCCAGAAGTGCTGTTCTGATCTAAGTCAGACTAATCAGAGCTGTCTCTCAATACCAGAGGTTCAAGCATCCTGGTTGCTGCCATAAGATAGAAAATGTGGAAATGTTTTTCAGTACATTGGAGAGAGCTGATCATTGGTAATAGATAAGAATTAAGCCCACACAGAAAGGAAGGCAGGGACAATATGAAAATAATTCTGATAGTATTTGTGTTCTGGTTCTAATTATTCTTGAAACCAAGTTACATTCTTATACTGTACCTCAGTATCTGTATTAGTTAGCAATTGCTGTGCAACAAATTATGCCAATGCTTCATGATTTAAAACAACAATATTCATTTATTATCTCTGAAGATATCCATAGGTCAGGAATTTATACATAGCAACGGGTGTGGCTTGTCACTGCTCCATGACATCTAGTGCCTAAGCTGGAAACAAAGGGTGGGACCTGAAATTTTCTAAAGCTCACTCATCTGGTGGTTGATAACTTCCAGGTGAGACCTTAGTTAACTAGGACATTTAGTTGGAACATTCTCACATGACCTTTCCATGTGATCTGGGCTTACTCATAACATGGTGGTGTAGGGTGACCAGCCATCACTGTTTGCCTGGGACTGATTGGTTTCCCAGGGCATGTGACATTCAGTGCTAAAACTGGGGAAACCCCAGCTAACCCAGGATGAGTTATGCTTCCTACTTGATATCTGGGTTCCAATGGCAGTTCCTGAGAGATAGATAACAGCATGTCAGATGGAAGCTGCATTTATTTTTTCTTAACCTAGTCATGAATGTAAAATAGATCACTTCTGCTGTTCTGCATTGGTTGGGTCAATCATAAACTCCAGGCAGGTTCAAGGGAATAGAATATAGACTCCTCACCATTTGGTGGGAGGAGTGTCAGTCACGTTGTAAGATGAGCATGTGAGAATGGCTAAATATATCAGTGTGGCCATAAAGGTGGCCACAATATTCTAAAACACAGTTTGGTACAATATTCTTCCATAAATACCCCTCTTCTTTTAATTAGTTCAAACTGGGCTTCTGTCACTTGCAAGTGAAATAATCATTAAAAAATCTCTCAATATTACCAGTTAATAATATTTTAACAATCCACTGAAACTTTGGGTTGAGTTATAAATATTAGGGAGCCTAACTTATTTCTGAACAACTAGTATCAGCTGAGGGATGTGGGCTGATTGAATACCTGCAGAAAAGACCCAAGTTTCTCCCAGAAAGAGTCTGGATCTGCCTCAAAACACAAACAAATACATTATCAGGGTCCTAAAGTTTTATACCATAACACTCTTATATGAGAAACATTGCAAAGTAGGCATTACTAATTTCCTAACCTAGTCATTAAGAAAAAGCTCAAGAGAACTCCCCCACCACCAATAGAACCTCATAGAACACCTGATGAACTTTTCAAATAACTGTAATTGCAAAATTTACCTTTAGGTAATAATGACTAATATAGAATACATTTAAGTTTCTGCAACTTAAAGAATATAAGCATCTGGGAGGTGGGGCAGTGTGGTTGAAATGAGTCAAGTGGAGAGTGGGAAGCACTTGGGGTCATAGAGACCTAAGTGAACCCCATATCTGTCATTTATGGGCCCTGTGGGCACAATAGCTTATGCATCACAGCAGCATAGTGCCATTCTTGGGCAATTCATTCAGCTTGAGGGTAGCTGGAAAGGTATTTTTAGAGAAAACATCAAGGAGAGACTTTCAACTACTCTTACTTCTATTGTGGTCTTCCTCAACTATTGCTACCATTCCTACTTGTTCCTAGGCAACTAAATTGTGAAATGAAAAAAGCTAAATAAAAGAAGTAAAATTTAAAATAATTAATATTATGGAAATAAAGAAAATATCTGAAGGATAAATTTAATCAGATTTTAAACTCTGTAATAAAAAGATTAAAATCAGTTAAACATAAAAAATGAAAACATGTCATGACATAAAAATAAAAATTAGATAAATTGAAAGATAGAAACTACAAAGATAATTAAATCAGAAAAAATTATAAATAATTTTTTAAATTTTTAATTATTTTATTTTATTTTATTTTTTTTGCGGTACGCGGGCCTCTCACTGATGTGGCCTCTCCCATTGCGGAGCACAGGCTTGGGACACGCAGGCTCAGCGGCCATGTCTCATGGGCCTAGCCGCTCTGCAGCATGTGGGATCTTCCCAGACCGGGGCATGAACCCATGTCCCCTGCATCGGCAGGCGGACTCTCAACCACTGCACCACCAGGGAAGCCCTATTTTTTTTTAATTTTTAAATTAAATTAAATTTATTTTTTTATACAGCAGGTTCTTATTAGTTATCCATTTTACATATATGAGTGTATGTATGTCAATCCCAATCTCCCAATTTATCATACCACACCCCCCTCCCCCATGCCACTTTCCCCCCTTGGTGTCCATATGTTTGTTCTCTACATCTGTGCCTCAATTTCTGCCCTGCAAACTGGTTCATCTGTACCATTTTTCTAGGTTCCACATATATGTGTTAGTATACGATATTTGTTTTTCTCTTTCTGTCTTACTTCACACTGTATGACAGTCTCTAGATCCATCCATGTCTCTACAAATGACCCAATTTCATTCCTTTTTTATGGCTGAGTAATACTCCATTGTAAATATGTACCTCATCTTCTTCATCCATTCCTCTGTAGATGGGCATTTAGGATGCTTCTATGACCTGGCTCTTGTAAATAAGGCTGCAATGAACATTGGGGTGCATGTCTCTTTTTGAATTATGGTTTTCTCTGGATATATGCCCAGTAGTGAGAGTGCTATGTTGTATGGTAATTCTATTTTTAGTTTTTTAAGGAACCTCCATACTGTTCTCCATAGTGGCTGTATCAATTTATATTCCCACCAACAGTGCAAGAGGGTTCCCTTTTCTCCTCAACCTCTCCAACACTTGTTTGTAGATTTTCTGATGATGCCCATTCTAACGCTGTGAGGTGATACCTCATTGTAGTTTTTAATTTGTATTTCTCTAATAATCAGTGATGTCAGCAGCTTTTCATGTACTTCTTGGCCATCTGTATGTCTTCTTTGGAGAAATGTCTATTTAGGCCTTCTGCCCATTTTTGGATTGGGTTGTTTGTTTTTTTTGATATTGAGGTGCATGAGTTGTTTATATATTTTGGAGATTAATCCTTTGTCCATTGATTCATTTGCAAATATTTTATCCCATTCTGAGGGTTGTATTTTCATCTTGTTTGTAGTTTCCTTTGCTTTACAAAAGCTTTTAAGTTTCATTAGGTCCCATGTGTTATTTTTGTTTTTATTTCCATTTCTCTAGGAGGTGGATCAAAAAAGATCTTGCTGTGATTTATGTCAAAGAGTGTTCTTCCTATGTTTTCCTCTAAGAGTTTTATAGTGTCCAGTCTTATATTTAGGTAGGTCTCTAATCCATTTTGAGTTTATTTTTGTGTATGGTGTTAGGGAGTGCTCTAATTTCATTCTTTTACATGTAGCTGTCCAGTTTTCCCAGTACCACTTATTGAAGAGACTGTCTTTGCTCCATTGTATATCCTTGCCTCCTTTGTCATAGATTAGTTGACCATAGGTGTGTGGGTTTATCTCTGAGATTTCTACCTTGTTCCATTGTTCTATATCTCTGTCTTTGGGCCAGTATCATATTGTCTTGATTACTGTAGCTTTGTAGTATAGTCTGAAGTCAGGGAGTCTGATTCTTCCAGTTCCATTTTTTCCCTCAAGCCTGCTTTGGCTATTTGGGGTCTTTTGTGTCTCCATACAAATTTTAAGATTTTTTGTTCTAGTTCTGTAAAATATGCCATTGGTAATTTGATAGGGATTGCATTGAATCTGTGGATTGCTTTTGGTAGTATAGTTATTTTCACAATATTGATTCTTGCAGTCCAAGAACATGGTATATCTCTCTATCTGTTTGTATCATCTTTAATTTCTTTCATCAGTGTCATAGTTTTCTGCATACAGGTCTTTTGTATCCCTAGGTATGTTTATTCCTAGGTATTTTATTCTTTTTGTTGCAATGGTAAATCAGAAGCTCTCCTTAATTTCTCCTTCAGGTTTTTCATCATAGGTGTACAGGAAAGCAAGAGATTTCTGTGCATTAATTTTGTATCTTGCAACATTACCAAATTCATTAATTAGCTCTAGTAGTTTTCTGGTGGCATCTTTAGGATTCTCTATGTATAGTATCATGTCATCTGCAAACAGTGACAGTTTTACCTCTTCTTTTCCAATTTGTATACCTTTTATTTCTTTTTCTTCTCTGATTGCCATGGTTATAGCTTCCTAAACTATGCTGAATAAGGGTGGTGAGAGAGGACCTCCTTGTCTTGCTCCTGATCTTAGAGGAAATGCTTTCAGTTTTTCACCATTGAGAATGATGTTTGCTGTGTGTTTGTCATATACGGCCTTCATTATGTTGAGGTGGGGTCCCTCTATGCCCACTTTCTGGACAGTTTCTATCATAAGTGGGTGTTGAATTTTGTCAAAAGCTTTTTCTGCATCTACTGAGATGATCATATGGTTTTTCTTCTTCAATTTTTTAATGTGGTGTATCACATTGATTGATTTGCATATGTTGAAGAAGACTTGCATCCCTGGGATGAATCCCACTTGATCATGGTGTATGATCCCTTTAATGTGTTGTTGGATTCTGTTTTCTAGTATTCTGTTGAGGATTTTTGCATCTATATTCATCAGTGATATTGGTTCTTAATTTTCATTTTTTGTAGTATCCTTGTCTGGTTTTTATATCAGGGTGATGGTGACCCCATAGAATGAGTTTGGGAGTGTTCCTTCCTCTGCATTTTTTGGAAGAGTTTGAGAAGGATGGGTGTTAGCTCTTCTCTAAATGTTTGATAGAATTTGCCTGTGAAACCATCTGGTCCTGGACTTTTGTTTGTTGGAATATTTTGAATCACAGTTTCAATTTCATTACTTGTGATTGGTCCGTTCATATTTTCTATTTCTTCATGGTTCAGTCTTGGAAGGTTATACCTTTCTAAGAGCTTGTCCATTTTTTCCACGTTGTCCATTTTATTGGCATAGAGCTGCTTGTAGTAGTCTCTTAGTATGCTTTGTATTTCTGTGGTGTCTGCTATAACTTCGCCTTTTTCATTTCTAAGTTTATTGATTTGAGTCCTCTCCCTCTTTTTCTTGATCAGTGTGACTAAATGTTTATCAATTTTATTTTTCTTCTCAAAGATCCAGCTTTCACTTTTATTGATATTTGTTATTGTTTTCTTTGTTTCTATTTATTTTTGCTCTGATCTTTATGATTTCTTTCCTTATAATAACTTTGGGTTTTGTTTGTTCTTCTTTCTCTAGTTCCTTTAGGTGTAAGTTTAGATTGTTTATTTGAGATTTTTCTTGTTTCTTGAGGTAGGCTTGTATTGCTATAAACTTCTCTCTTAGAACTGCTTTTGCTGCCTCCCATAGGTTTTGGATCATCGTGTTTTCATTTTCATTTGTCTCTAGGTATTTTTTGAATTCCTGTTTGATTTCTTCAGTGATCTCTTGGTTATTCAGTAAGGTATTGTTTAGTCTCCATGTGTTTGTGTTCTTTACGAATTTTTCCCTGTAATTCATTTCTAAGCTCATGGCATTGTGGTCATAAAAGATATGATTTCAATTTTCTTTAATTTCTGAGGTTTGATTTGTGACCCAAGATGTAATCTATCCCAGAGAATGTTCCGTGCACACTTGAGAAGAAAGTGTAATCTGCCGGTTTTGGATGGAATGTCCTATAAATATCAATTAAATCTATCTGATCTATTGTGTCAATTAAAACCTGTGTTTCGGGCTTCCCTGGTGGCACAGTGGTTGAGAGTCTGCCTGTCGATGCAGGGGACATGTGTTCATGCCCCGGTCTGGGAAGATCTCACCTGCCGTGGAACGACTGGGCCCATGAGCCATGGCCACTGAGCCTGCGCATCTGGAGCTTTTGCTCCACAATGCGAGAGGTCACAAATGTGAGAGGCACACATACCACAAAAAACAAAACAAAACAAAACAGAACAAAAATAAACCTGTGTTTCCTTATTAATTTTCTGCTGAGATGATCTGTCCATTAGTAAGTGAGGTGTTAAACTCCCCCACTATGATTGTGTTATTGCTGATTGTCTCTTTTATAGCCATTAGCATTTGCTTTATGTATTGAGGTTCTCCTATGTTGGGTGCATATATATTTATAATTGTTATATCTTCTTCTTGGATTGATCCCTTGATCATTATGTAGTGTCTTCCTTGTCTCTTGTAACATTCTTTATAAAGTCTATTTTGTCTGATATGAGTATTGCTACTCCTGCTTTGTTTTGATTTACATTTGCATGGGAATTTTTTTCCATCCCCTCATTATCAGTCTGTATGTGCCCCTAGGTCTGAAGTGGGTCTCTTGTAGACAGCATATATAAGGGTTTTGTTTTTGTATCCATTCAGTGAGACTGTGTCTTTTGTTTGGAGCATTTAATCCCTTCACGTTTAACGTAATTCTCAATATGTATGTTCTATTACCATTTTCTTAATTGTTATGGGTTTGTTTTTTTAGGTCCCTTTCTTCTCTTGTGTTTCCCACTTAGGGAAGTTCCTTTAGCATTTGTCGTAAAGCTGGTTTGGTGGTGCTGAATTCTCTTAGCCTTTGCTTGTCTGTAAAGCTTTTGATTTCTCCATCAAATCTGAATGAGATAGTGTTTGGCCTTCTAACTCTTAGAGGAAAACATAGGCAGAACACTCTATGACATAAATCACAGCAAGATCCTTTTTGACCCACCTCCTAGAGAAATGAAAATAAAACCAAAAATAAACAAATGGGACCTAATGAAACTTAAAAGCTTTTGCACAGCAAAGAAAACCATGAACAAGACCAAAAAACAACGCTCAGAATGGGAGAAAATATTTGCAAATGAAGCAACTGACAAAGGATTAATCTCCAAAATTTATAAGCAGCTCATGCAGCTCAATAACAAAAAAACAAACAACCCAATCCAAAAATGGGCAGAAGCCCTAAATAGACATTTCTCCAAAGAAGATATACAGATTGCCAACAAACACATGAAAGAATGCTCAACATCATTAATCATTAGAGAAATGCAAGTCAAATCTACAATGAGATATCATTTCACACCGGTCAGAATGGTCATCATCAAAAAATCTAGAAACAATAAATGCTGGAGAGGGTGTGGAGAAAAGGGAACCCTCTTGCACTGTTGGTGGGAATGTAAATTGATACAGCCACTGTGGAGAACAGTATGGAGGTTCCTTAAAAAACTAAAAATAGAGCTACCATACAACCCAGCAATCCCACTACTGGGCATATACCCTGAGAAAACCATAATCCTAAAAGAGTCATGTACCAAAATGTTCATTGCAGCTTTATTTACAATAGCCAGGACATGGAAGCAACCTAAGTGTCCATCATCAGATGAATGGATAAAGAAGCTGTGACACATATATACAATGGAATATTACTCAGCCATAAAAAGAAACAAAATTGAGTTATTTGTAGTGAGGTGGATGGACCTAGAGTCTGTCATACAGAGTGAAGTAAGTCAGAAAGAGAAAAAAAATACCGTATGCTAACACATATATATAGAATCTAAGAAAAAAAAATAGGTCATGAAGAACCTAGGGGTAAGATGGGAATAAAGACACAGACCTACTAGAGAATGGACTTGAGGATATGGGGAGGGGGAAGGGTAAGCTGTGACAAAGTGAGCGAGTGGCATGGACATATATACACTGCCAAACGTAAAATAAATAGCTAGTGGGAAGCAGCCACATAGCACAGGGAGATCAGCTCGGTGGTTTGTGACCACCTAGAGGGGTGGGATAGGGAGGGTGGGAGGGAGAGAGACGCAAGAGGGAAGACATATGGGAACATATGTATATGTATAACTGATTCACTTTGTTATAAACCAGAAACTAACACACCATTGTAAAGCAATTATATTCCAATAAAGATGTTAAAAAAAAAAAGAAAGAAAAAACTCTGAATGAGGTCCTTGCTGGTAAAGTAATCTTGGTTGTAGTTTCTTCCCTTTCATCACTTTAAATATGTCATGGCACTCCCTTCTGGCTTGAAGGGTTTCTGCTGAGAAATCAGCTGTAACCTTTTGGGAATTCCCTTTTATATATACACACACACACACACACACACACATATATATATAAATATATATATATATATATAATTTTTTTTTTAGGTACACGGGCCTCTCACTGTTGTGGCCTCTCCCGTTGCAGAGCACAGGCTCCTGACGCACAGGCTCAGCAGCCATGGCTCACGTGCCCAGCCACTCTGTGGCATGTGGGATCTTCCTGGACTGGGGCACGAACCCATGTCCCCTACATCAGCAGGCGAACTCTCAACAACTGCACTACCAGGGAAGCCCCTTCCCTTTTATATTATTTGTCATTTTTCCCTTGTTGCTTTCAATAATTTTTCTTTGTCTTTAATTTTTGCCAATTTGATTACTATATGTCTTAGCATGTTTCTCCTTGGGTTTATCCTGCCTGGGACTCTTTGCACTTCTTGGACTTGGGTGTCTATTTCCTTTCCCAAGTTTTTGACTATAATCTCTTCAAATATTTTCTCGGGTCCTTTCTCTCACTCTTCTACTTCTGGGGCACCTATAATGAGAATGTTGTTGTGTTTAATGTTGTCCCAGTGGTCTCTTAGGCTGTCTTCATTTCTTTTCATTCTCTTTTCTTTATTCTCTTCCACAGCAGTTAATCCACCATTCTGTCTTCTGGGTCACTTATCTGTTCTTCTTCCTCAGTTATTCTGCTATTGACTCCTTCTAGTGTATTTTTCATTTCTGTTATTGTATTGTTCATCTCTGTTTGTTTGTTCTTTAATTCTTCTAGGTCTTTGTTAAACATTTCTTGCATCTTCTCGATCTTTGCCTCCATTCTTTTTCTGAGGTCCTGGATCATCATCACTATCATTATTCTGAATTCTTTTTCTGGAAGATTGCCCATCTCCACTTCATTTAGTTGTTTTCCTAGGGTCTTACCTTGTTCCTTCATCTGGTACATAGCCCTCTGCCTTTTCATCTTGTCTATCTTTCTGTGAATGTGGTTTTTGTTCCACAGACTGCAGAATTGTAGTTCTTCTTGCTTCTGCTATCTGCCCTCTGGTGGATGAGGCTATCTAAGAGGCTTTTGCAAGTTTTCTGAAGGGAGATACTGGTGGTGGGTAGATCTGGCTGTTGCTCTGGTGAGCAGAGCTCAGTAAAACTTTTGTCTGCTTGTCTGCTGATGAGTGGGGCTGTGTTCCCTCCCTTTTGGTTGTTTGGCCTGAGGGGACCCAACACTGGAGCCTACCCAGGCTCTTTGGTGGGGCTAATGGCGGACTCTGGGAGGGCTCACGCCAAGGAGTACTTCCCAGAACTTCTGCTGCCTGTGTCCTCGTCCTCACTGTGAGACACAACCACTGCCTGCCTCTGCAGAAGACCCTCCACTAGCAGGTAGATCTGTTTCAGTCTCCTATGGGGTCACTGCTCCTTCCCCTGGGTCCCAGTGTGCACACTACTTTGTGTGTGCCCTCCAAGAGTAGAGTCTCTGTTTACCCCAGTCCTGTCAAAGTCCTGCAATCAAATCCCACTACCCTTCAAAGTGATTCTCTAGGAATTCCTCCTCCTGTTGCCGGACCCCCAGGTTGGGAAGCCTGATGTGGGGCTCAGAACCTTCACTCCTGCAGGTGGACTTCTGTGGTATAAGTGTTCTCCAGTTTATGAGTCATCCACCTAGCACTTATGGGATTTGATTTTATTATGATTGTGCCCCTCCTACTGTCTCATTGTGGCTTCTCCTTTGTCTTTGCATGTGGGGTATATTTTTTGGTGAGTTCCAGTGTCTTCCTGTCGATGATTGTTCAGCAGTTAGTTGTGATTCTGGTGCTCTTGCAAGAGGAAGTGAGAGCACGCTCATTTACTCCACCATCTTGAACCAATCTCCTTAAATACAATTTTTAAAACAATGTAAATGTGCCATGGTATATTCTCAGTAATAAAGAGTAAAATCAGGGCTTCCCTGGTGGTGCAGTGGTTGAGAGTCCGCCTGCTGTTGCAGGGGACACAGGTTCGTGCCCCAGTCCGGGAGGGTCCCACATGCCGCGGAGTGGCTGGGCCTGTGAGCCATGGCCACAGAGCCTGCGTGTCCGGAGCCTGTGCTCTGCAATGGGAGAGGTCACAACAGCGAGAGGCCCGCGTACCGAAAAAAAAAAAAAAAGAATAAAATCATAGTTGAAAACAACAGGTGTATATGAGTCTTAAACAAGGTCTCATTCAGCATGGAGTCCCTGGTAATGAAGCACCAGCAATAAATCACTTGTTCTTCATCCAACTAGTTTTTGTGTCTTATTCACCTTTATATCCCTGAGTCTGGAACACTGTAGACTTAGGTGCTTAATATTTGTAGAGGAAATTAAGAAATGTTTAATGAGTGCCTATTATTTGCAGGACACCTTTATAGGTTTGTTTATGTAAATTCACTTACTTAATTCTCATGATAATTCCATGAGCTATTTTTATCTTCAGTTTATCATGGAGCAGTTGAGGCAAAGCAAGATTAAGTGACTTTGTCCAAGATTACAAAAATAGTAAGTGTTAATTTTTCATTAGACCACAGCATTGTGGCCAAAGCATCTGAGTACCTCTTGGATAGTGTGCATACACATACACATAATGTCATATTCACAAGTAGGCATATGGCTATTACCTGTCTCATGGGGATCCTTGTCTTAACTGTACAAAGAATATCAAATCCTAATTAATTCTCAGAAATTACCTAGGGAGGTGCAGCTCTAGCCAGCTACTTTCAGACTCACAGCATGAGAAGACTATAGCAGGTAGCTCTTCCGGTGCTGGTAGAAATGACAAAGCATTTCAACTTTGGTGTTGTACATGAACAAGCTAAATACACAAAAGCCCTTTGTACAACATCAGAGACCACACAGATAGTATTACTGTGTCATTAGGATACAGGAAGAAAACCAGATTTGGTTGAACCAGAACCAAGAATGGAGTATATATACTTCCTCTCAGCAGAGTAGAGATGTTTGGTCCTTCTTATCCTCTGTGGCAGGGTGGTTGTGAGGATCAAATGAGATTATAGTTTGGAAGACTGGAGTCAGAAAGATGTGGGCTTGTTTTGCTATTTACTAGCTACATGATTATGGTAATTAACATTTCTCAGCCAAAGATTATTTCCATTTCCAAATAGGGACAATACGGCATTTCACAGGTTTCTTGTAAGGGTCAAAGGTTAATAAACGTAAAAAACTTATTGGGCATTCAATTCACAGAAGACCAGAAATGAAACAGTTTCTGGAGGACATTCTATGGAAGGAGGAAGAGGGAGCATTTGAGGCATCAGTGCTTTCCGGCCCTACTCCAGGTATACACAGGGCAACATGTAACCTCAGGGAACCCGTGGGAGATGGGTAGGATGAGCTGATGAGAACATTACAACAGGATAGAAATTCTATTTTGATTGTTTCATGCATCAATCTCTTGTTAAATACTCAGTGAGTGCCATGGAGGAATTGGCAATGTCTTATGTACCATCTGATCACCTAGGGTGCCTCACATTGAGCTTGGCTCTAGTACTTTGTTGAATAATTACTGAGTTAGGTCAGAATCTCTGGCTTACCTGCCATGCTCTTGAGGGACACACAGTGCATAGACTAGGACTCTGGTCATCTCGTTCTAGTCCTTCCTCTGCCATCTCTTTGACAGTTTACAGTGGGAAAATCACAGTCTCTTTGGCTTGTGGTTATTGAAAGCAGGGAACTGGGCCACATATTTTTTGTGATTTCCTCTACACCTCTGAAGTTAATATACCCCAGAGATGAAAAACATTGTGTGGATTAGAGGTGAGCTCAAATTTCTCCTCTCCTCTGCATTTTCCCTCAAACTTTGGTGTCAGAATCCTAGGAGGAAAATGTGTGTCATTTTTACTTCAACTTAATTTCATAGCTGATCCAGTGGGCCTTGAGTTCCCAGTTATAACCAATGCAATGTTGCCTATGGGACAAGAATGTTTTGCTCCATGCAATGGAGTACATGACCCATCTGCTTGTAGGAGATTGTGCCTGTCAGTCTGGCCTTTGACAGGAGCTGGAGAGCAGTCAATTCAAGGTTAAAATTTCTGGAAAGGATGGCACGCTGGGATTCTGTCTGGCTGCCTGAAAGAAAATTTTCATGTGTTGGCTGTTTTCATCTTATTAGAAGTATCTTGGGGAAGATAAAACATATTGCCTGTACAGAGAAGGATATTTTCTTTTCTTGTTTGCCAAGGTGAATCAGTGTGCATTGTGTTAACCCAAGAAATGTAAGAAGCTATTTAGATATAAGGAGGTGAGGAAAATAATATCCTTTGAAAATCAAGTTAACGATATTCATACACAATTGATAACTTTATCTACCTGAAGGAGAAATACTCTAAAGATGTAGAGTCTGGAGTTATAATTTAATAAGTAGAAGCAAATAAATAACATTTTATCTTATTTAGAGAAAGACTTTGAAAAGATACTCATATACATACATGCACATAGTTGGTTAACTAATGGATCCATTCTCAGTGAGCCAACAAAATTTGGCTTCAACAAACTGTCAGAATGACATCCTATGAAACCTTTGGCAACAGACAACTAGCTTTGTCTTCCTAATCATGTGTGTCATATGCCATAATATTTGAAATGTCAAAAAAACTAAAAAAAGACTAAACCATGGTCCTAATTCATAGGAATTGAGACTGGAATATGATAAATTAGGAAATCCTGAAAGTACACTTTGATTCTTGCAGAGTTCATAGAATCAGATGTTAATGATAGATTATTAATGTCCCCAAATCCTATTAATCTTCAGATCTTTACTCTCAAGGTAAGGAAGAGTAAAGCAATACTTGCAGTTCCTGATGTAGGATACTGTATGGAGAGAACAAGGATGGCAATTTATTAAGAAAATAGCAGTGTCTATTTTTTTTTTTTTTTTGGTACGCGGGCCTCTCACCGCTGTGGCCTCTCCCATTGTGGAGCACAGGCTCTGGACGCGCAGGCTCAGCGGCCATGGCTCAAGGGCCCAGCCGCTCCACGGCATGTGGGATCTTCCCGGACTGGGGCACAAACCCGTGTCCCCTGCATCGGCAGGCGGACTCTCTACCACTGCGCCACCAGGGAAGCCCAGCAGTGTCTATTTTTAATGGAGTATCTGTGAGTCTAATGAGTTTATAGATACCTTTACCCATATAGGAGTAGCTATACTTGAGAATTAATCAGAATACACAGTTTAGCAAGGAAGGCAGCACATATTCTGGAATAAAAGTAGCAAAATACTTTATCTTGGAATCTTTCATCAAATCTCATATGGTAGAAAGAATAATACTCTCTGGAAGAATGGTAAAAGCTGAAAGATTCAGATAAATTTTCATGAGAAATAACTCATACATCAATGGAAACCTACATTCCACATTTTAAAAAGAAATGTATTTACATTTATTAAAAATACTATTCCCAAGTTTGAGTCTGTCCATTAAGATCTGTCATGCTCTGGCTTTTTCCCAAGAAATAGAAAACTTAAGAAATAATGTTAATTTCATAAATTTCAGGATGGTTTCTTCCATGTGCTACTTGGGACACACACACACTCACAAACTTGCAGTAATTTCTCCTGTCTTATAGACCTTATAGCAAATTTTTGAAGACAAGATTTATTTAACTTTTAGATCAAACTCAACTGATGGACTAAGCAAAATATCACGTAAATCCCAAGGACAAAATATTACAAACATTGTGATTTATTACTTTTCTATTACTTGCTTAAGCAGTATATTGGAAGTTTGTAAATTCCCAGGTAAATTTAGATCTAGTCTAATAGTTAGTATTGATATTGATAATTGACCTTCACTTGATTGCTTATTTGGAAAACTGCCAATAGTGCCTCTTTTGGTTTTGCTTTGGTGGCATGGAAACTGCCCATTATCACTTAACACAAGCTATTGTAATCTCCCTCAAGGGTCTATGCCAGGGATAGTAAATTCCTGACACATGACCGGTCTGTGTTCATTGCAGATGTCACTATTCCTTCGAAGCATTCTTTCCTATTGAACCTAGACCTGACCTCAGAATCTTCCTCAACAGGACACTTGAATCTGCCACTGTCAATTGACTGACATTTGTATAAGAGATGAAACTTATTTGCAGTCTCTGGCAAAGCACAAAATATTCTTGTATTTTTATTTAAACTAATATTCCTTGAATATTTAACTATGTATATTTAATTAATATATTCATAATAAAATATTATGAATATTTAATTATTACAAATATTTAAATATAATTGTGAGCAGATGGCAGCCTACAAGTTATCCACTTATTCTGTGAGAGAGGAAGTAATATCTTGCTTGCAAATCGCTACTCATGGGATGTATTATGATCAATGCCTAGACATTTTCCATTTTTCAATTTTATGAATGACCTCCTTGCAGAATGCCAATGTAGTGCTGCATGTGTTATGAGATGTCAAATCAATTAGAGCAAGCCAAAAAGATTTGTGAATAGACACTAATTTGTTGGTATTTTAGTGACTTTTGAAAATTTATCTTACATTTAATAGCAAAGTCACTAGAACACAAATGTCTTATTTATTTTTTTTCCCGTTGAGAGAATAAAATCTGTGTATTGCATCAGAAATAAACTTCAGGAGGTCCAGAATTTTGGAGAGCTTTTCCAGAGGCCTTCTGAAAAATAATGTGTGGCCAGGTATACATATTTAATTATATTTGCTTTATTTTTCTTCCAAACTACTGGGTTGGGTTAAATGTCAAACCTAGGTAGAACCTGGGGTTTAATTCCTGCTCAGTTTCTAGACTAGAGAAATTTCCTCTGGGGTAATGTGGTGAGGTTCTCCTTAAACCCAGGTGACATGTCTGTTTATTGTGCCTTGTTGGAATAAGTGAATTAAGAAAATCTTTACTAGACAAAGTAGCATGCAGGAATCAGTAATGGAGAGCAGGCATAGTCATCTTACACAAAATAGAGATGATATTGCTAAATGTCATAATTGGAGCTGATTCTATTAAAATAGCAAGATAAGGTGCTGATCATGTACAATTTTCCCCTCACTTTTAATATTTGATAATTTTAAAATGTAGGGTTTTATTCTGAATGATGAGTATCTGAATGCAATTATCCTGGTTCCAATGGCTGAACAGATGCTGCTGGAGAAATAGAGAGAGTGAAGAATGAAAACAACTAACCTCTGAGTCACAGATTAATACATTCAATATTTATAATATAATTTAGATCTGGTCTCCAAATTCTAGGATCACTGCAATCTTATTGAATTTTTATTTTGCTCTGGACGAAACTTTGTGTTTGTATGAAGCAATACGTAATTTCACTTTCTTTTTAGGAGAACTTTTACTTGCCAAGGTTATGTCTGTTCTTGTGGATTAATCATCCCAATTTCTTATGTCTCTGGAGAAAGTAACACTAAGCTAATGCCAAAAACTTTAAAGAGCACCATTATTCAATAACTAGTCTAAAAATATATTTCAGAGTTTACCTTCCAAAAAACTTTCTGGAGATGGTACGGAAAAAACCCCAAGAATCCATATTTAATTTTTTCAGTCTTTTTGGACAACCTCTAAACACTAACTCCAGAAGTCTTAATCCTTCCTACACCCCCAAATCTAAATACACTTAGTCCTTCCCCATTGGTCCATGAGGCCTGCTCCACCCATTAACCCTTTGTGGTATACTCCTGATTTGTCCTCATGTCAACTCTGGCTCCCTCCTCTGTCTTTACCTCTACTCCCATCCCAGACCCCGACTCCACCTCCAGCAGTTATGAGGGGAATAATTCATCAAGAAGACCAGATTTCCTGCCATCAAGCAGTTACTACCTTCTTAAGGTAGTAACAAAATATACTTACTACCTTACTACCTGCAAAACCACATATATATGTGTTACATCAAAAACTGAAAGCTTAGATGAATGTATACAGATAAGTGTGAAGATGAAGCGCAATCTCCATTTTTAGAAGCCAGAAAAATTTTTATGGCATTACATGTACACACACACACACACACACACACACACACACACACACATACTCCTACCTTATGGTGTCTGTCTCTGTACAAAAATTACAAGAATTAAGCTGCCAACTGTCTCAGTGAGAGCTCTCACTGTAATTATTTCATTAATTTTACATGATGCACAACAGTGAGTTTATCTTGTACAGTTAAGTATTTTTGCAATTAAAACTCCATCACATTTGTCAGAATAAATGAATAGAGTTCATTCTCCCTTCTGTAAGAGCTTTTGTTTTTAACTTTGTATATTGTTTCTGGACTTTCATTAAAACATAATTTCACAATCTAGAATGAAGGCAAACCAGCTTAGTTTGTGACACAGAATTCACATTCAATAAATGTTTATTGAATGAAAACATACTTGGTGGACAAAATAAAACAAAAGCCAGTATGCCTGATGCTTTATCAACGTCCCTGGGTGAGATGGGCACTGTGCCTCATTCTCTGTTTCCTGGTGGTAGTCTCTTAATTTTACGTAGATGTTGGAGGCAGAAGCTGGAGAAAGTAGACACAAGGCTACTAAAGGTCCCACAAATGGGGAGGGGTGATCAGAGAAAATAATGCAAAATAACTGAGGGTTCCAGCTTCCTGGGGGGTTGATTTGTTGGGAAACTGTGTCAGACGAAGGAGGCCTGGGTCTCACTGTAAAGTTACTCAGCTCAGCTCACTTCAATCATTGAAACACACAAATACAGGAATGAAAACACCAATGTTAAACTGTAGTGACCCCTGCATGCACTGAATCTCTTCTTTTAATTAGATTTATATTTTCAAAAGTGTTCTCTGAAAAACTGTGTCTTACTAGTAAAATCAAATTTAAGCAGTTGAACTGTTACAGAAACATTACTGCTTCTTTCTCTTTGCCTCTTTTGTGATTGTTGAGATGAAAAAGTAATATCAAAAGGTATTTGAAAAAAGTCATGGTTGAAGGGAAAAAAGTACAGGCCTGAGTTCTAATCCCTTTACTGCCATTAGCTAGATGGAGATCTTGGGTGAGTCTCTTCTTTAGCCAATTTTTTCATCATATCCACAAGTATATGTTTTTTTCAAGAATTTTTTCAAGAATTTTCCTACTTTGGTTATCTTTTCTGTCAAACATAATAAATCTTCCTACCACCATGGGGTCATTCCCATCTGTTCTGGTTTTTCCCATCTTAATTAAAAAATAAAGTGAAACCTTACTATGTCCTCATATCCCTCTAGTTAAAATCCCTTCAACTCAAATGTCTAGAAAAATTCTCTACAACTAATTTTCCTTTCTCTTTTCTAGTCTAGCTACTGTCATTATCATTCCACCAAAATGAATTTAATAAACAGTATAGCAATCTTTATGTTGTCAAATGCAAAGGATGATTTTCTAGAATCATAAAACACTGCATCTTGAAACATTTGCCTATCTTGCTATTCTAGCATCACACTTTCCTGGTTTCATCCTACCCAAAGGCTATGCCTTTTCAGTTTCCTTTATTGGCTTCTCCCCTCCTCCCAAAATCTCCCTAGATAATCCTATCCCATTTCCATTGCCCTGTGAACACTCTGGGCAGTAGTTCCTACTCTCCCAAGAGACTCTTCAAAATTCCTTGCAATGTGAACAGAATCTTTCCATGAATGAGCCACACTGCAAGTCATGACACAACTTATGGCCATCAGCGATGGAT
The DNA here is from genome assembly GCF_059928025.1 of Delphinapterus leucas. NCBI lineage: Eukaryota > Metazoa > Chordata > Mammalia > Artiodactyla > Monodontidae > Delphinapterus > Delphinapterus leucas. The sequence goes on along the minus strand of NC_143135.1, from coordinate 86,786,172 downwards.
GGAGTGCACTGCGCTCTCAACCATGGAGGTAATGCAGTGGGTATTGAGGTTTGTGGGCTCTGGATCCAGATTGCTCAGATTCACATCACATCTCTGCTGCTTATGTAATCTCCTAGTATCTCAGTTTCTTCACTTCTAATATAGGGATAATGATAAGAATGGTACCTATATCAGAGCACTATTTTGACCATGAGTTAATAAGCATAAAGTGCTTAGACACTTACAAATAGCTTAGACACTGTAGTGAAAGATATTTGTAAGGAACTGTGAAGGGTCTGAGACTGACCTTACTTACCAGCTAACAAGTTAGCCTGCTACTGTTTCATGGATGATGTCAGAGACACAAGACTCCTGGTGAGAGGCAAAGAACTTTAATACTCATGGCAGAACAAAGACCATGAGTGTCCTGTTTGTATCACTTCCTCTCCAAGTTCTATGGGGCTGATGTGGAGGGGCCCAGGTGGATGTTACTCAGCTTTTATATCAAAACTGAAGAATCCCAAGCTTTGGTAAGATGTCCCTTTATAATGGGTTGTAAGCAGACCTGCTCTTTGTCTTCAAGAGAGACATTATTTTATTGAGAAGTAAGAAAATCTGCCCTTTGCTCAGGACAGAGACACTAGCTCTATCTTCCAAGGGTGCTTACTATATAAACCTCTTTGAAAAGATAATCCAGAACAAAAGGACAGTTCCTTACTCACAAGATGTGTAGAAAAATGAGAGACTCCTAGGGGAAACTTTCTCCCAACACTATTATTGTCAGAAAATATTGTGTCATCTCCTCTGTTAGCTATTCCCTATTCCTCCAGGGGGAATTCATTGTTTCCTCCTCTGTGACCCACAAACCTTTGTATCTATTGTAAATATATCATGTGTAATATGTGTAAAGGTGGTTTATATCTGTTTCTCCTGCTATATTGTGAGATTCTTGAGAGCAAGTATTGTAGCTTATCCATCTTTTATGCTCTTACCCCTGCTCCTTACATCCCATCACCTAGAAGAGTGTTTAAAATAATTGGTGCTCAATATATGTAGAATTATTCAATATTTGTAATTTAAAAAAATGAGTGTCATGGGTGGAAGGACTTTTTCTCTGAGTCTGTGATGAAGAACATTGTAATTATTCAAATGGAACATGTGTCATTCAGGACAGTAGAGAGACACGACTCTCATTAAGCAAATGAGCATTTGATTTTTTAATACAGAAAATAAAATTAGAGAGAGAGGCTGTTAGCACAGTGCTACTTTTCAAAGAATTATTTTTCAGACTCAACATTTAACCCCCATAGCATTAAAGATTTATATACAGTTATAATATTTTCTAGCTTAACTTATTCTGTTTTAAATGGATATACAGTATAACAGATATTCTGATTTAAATGGATATATTCTGTTTTCTTCATTCTTCTTTAGAAAAGTCAGACAATTTTTCAAGATTCTGAGAAGCTGTGTCCCTAGGGGGGCGAAGAGACACCTCTATATATCTGCATATGGGTCCATGGTTGTAATTTACTTTGGTATCCATGGGGATGACAGGTGCTAAAGAAATGCAAGCTGATATTATGACATAAAGCTGAGCTTTATGATTTAGTGTTAAGCACTTGCCATCAAGAGTTTGATCTTATCTGAAGTGTGTGGATAAGTTTGGCAGAAGAGTGTTATGTACTTTTTCTGCAGTTAAAGTGGGGTCAAATTGTGCCTTAGGAAGAGAAAAATTGAGGTAGCTCTGTCTTGATGAAAATAATTGAATATTTATTTCATGGTTTCTATTACAGTAATATTTGGAAACAAGGTTAGATTTGTTGATGAGGGTGGAGGAGAATTATCTCCAACAGTGAAGCTTCAGATGGGACTAGAAAAGACAAGACTAGAGATCCTGTACTGCAGTAATTAAAGGTCAGAGTCTGGGGGAAAAGTCATTCTGGGTTCAAATCCTGGCTTGGAGATTTCCTAGCTCTATAATCTTGGGAAGTTCTTAAATTCTCAGAACCCCAGTTTCTTTGTAAGATATCTACCTTTCAGACTTCCTGTGAAGATTGAAAGAGACGATATATGTATACTGTTGAGTCCAATGCTGATACAGTAAAAGTATGCTGTAATTTGCAACTTGTGTATGTATTTATTCAAGAAAGAATTGGCCCCAAGAAAAGCATCTATTTATCTAATGGTTTACTTTTAGCTACTAAAAGTGCTTTTCTGTAATTCATGGCTGAGGCTCCTTGGTCTTGTTTCTCCCAGGATTTTCTAGAATTCTAATTTTTAACCCTCATTGCTTTCCTCTCTTGGGTAGGCCACCCTTGCCCTATTTAAATGAGATAATGTATTAAATACATTTAAGATAATACATAACTCGAGGTAAGCTCCCTATATTGGTAGAGATGCCGTTAATTATTATTACCATCCATTTTGCAGGGCTTTGCTTCCTTTTTGGAGCAGCCTTATTTACCTGATTCTTCCTGACCACGTCTCTGCAAGTGACAGATCTTGTACAGCTACTCACAGCTTCATGTGGATTGCTCCTCAGAACCCCAGGCACCTACAAATGTACCAAGGTCTTCAACATTCATGTGAGTTGCCTCTCTTCCCGCCCACTCGTCTCTCATAACTGGCCAGTGATCCATTTCCCTTAGTTGTTCCACCTCAGAACAACAATTGGGTGTCTTTGTGTGAATGAATTTTGTATTTCCTCACTTGGAACCCTGGTGAAATCCTGACCTGATATCTGGTTCCCAGATTTCTTCTCCAACTACTCCATTTGCTCCAAGGAATTTCAGCTTTGTAAGTACCGCAGTGAATCAAATCAAGTCCAAAGCCATGGAAGAGAGGGTATGAACCAGTATTCATTATACTGTTTTCACTGTCTTCTAGCTGGCACAAGGACTCAAATGCTCCCAGAGAGAAAAAGATCTCACGCAAACTTATAATTATTGTCAGAAGCCAGGTCTCAGTAACTATATATACGTGCAAACTATCTACTCTTTAGATCCTTATTTGGTTCCTTCATCGAGAGCTATTCTTGAAGAGTTTACTTAAGGCTCACATTCATACAAGTGATTTAAAATGCAATGAGGTAGCTTAAAAGAACAGTAAGTGAACACATCTGTTCTGACAACCTCATCACATTCACCTTGACTTGATAAGGTCAGGAATGTGCTTGATACAAAATGTAGGCTATACAAGGCAGGAAAATATTAAGGAGAAGAAGACAAGATAGAAGAATCTTAGTAGTTGGGAAGGGATGAGGTCAAGAGAGATTATGGAAGGGCTAGATTTGGGATGGAGGAAGAGAGAGAGAGAGAGAGATCATATATCCTACTGAAAGGGAAGGAGAAAAAGAGGGAGAGGAACTGAAGTCTTTAAATATTTCATTAAAGTATTTTGTGTATGTGTATTTTTTTTGCCATGGATGTCAAATATAAGATTTAAAATTCTAATTTAATGAGAGAGGAGAGGTACAGCATAAAGGAAAGGTTATGGGTGGCTGTAGGTGTTAGTGAGTTTAATTTGAACTTCATGATTATTCATGTTGTTATTTCTAATCTTTTCAGAAAACATATGCAATGAAATTCCCATACAGTGATTTTGCAGACTGTGGCTTTTTCTGTTTGCATCTGCCCCTCCACCTTAGTTTTAATTGTGTTTACACAAAGTAAGCTCTAATTTCTGCTAAGAGAGCAACACAATTCTTTGCCTCAGCTGTATTTTGCAAAATATAAGCTACAGTAGGGGTGGAGGGATATTGTGCTAACCTTGAAAGCCTGTCAGCACACTCCCTCCTTAACTCGACTGGCCAGATGCCTAATGGGAAAATGAACAGGGAAGAGGAATTCAGTGACATATTTAGTCATGTAATGCTATAATTCTCCTTTCCAGAGAAGTGTGAAATTTTGGTCAAATTACAAGCTTAAGAAGACAAAATTGTATGTTTCACATAGTTCTCAATAACAAGTGTTTGGTCTAAGTGGTCAAATTTTTGTAAGTGAAGGAAATAAAGGAAACTTACATCTCATAAGAGCATTCAAAATGGTGTGCTACTCCCTGGGGTGGTTCTTATTCCCTCACACACTTATTTAATCCTCACAATAATCTTGCAAAGTTTGCAGATGAGGAAAATTGAGACTCAGAGAGGTTAGGTAACTTATCTGAATCTCAGAAGGAATTTCAAACCCAGTTTGGCTTTAGCCCCAAACTCTACATTCTACATCTAAATTTTCTTAGTTAAAAAAGGACCTCAAAATATGGGAAGACATCAGAAATGACAGGGTCTAGAAATTTCTGTTGCTTTCCTGCCCCATCAATTTAATCTTAATGAAAGAGAGAAAAATAGTGCCTGCTCAAAACACTTGTAATTCATTATTTTGAGGAAGTATTGGAGTAACATGTCTAGGTTTGAAAAATAATATTTGTTATTTCTTACATTAATTACACGTTACTATTTATCCAAAATAGAAATTTGGAAAATGTAGTAAACCATATACAAGAGAATAAAAATCATTAGTAACCTCACTGTGTTAGAGTTTATGCTAGTTGCTGTAATAAAGTCATCCTAAAATTGAGTAAATTATAAAAATTAATTCCTATCTCATATAAGGATTCTGAGGAGAACATTTCAGATATGGTGGTAGTTCTGTCATCCACAATGTGGCATCCAAGTTTATTCTAGCCATCACCACTCCAGCCATTAAGAACAGAGGAAAGAACCGTTGTGCAAGAATTTATGGACAAACTACTTCTATTCACATTATTTTCAAGATCTAAGTCACATGGTCCCTCCTAGACACTCTTCTAGTGTTAAGGAGAGAGGGCAGAATGGATTTCAGATGAAAACTGTCTCCACCCAAAATAACTATTATTGTATTTTAATTTATATGTCTATAGAATCTTAATAAGATACTTATACCCACATGATTTAAAAACAAAATTAGGATTATATTATACCTACTGTTTTCTAATATGCTTTTTTCATTAAGTAAGTACGTTGGCAATTATGCCATTAAATATTCTGCTATAACATCACTGTTATATGGAACAGATATTCCGTCACCCGGTTGTGCCAAATTTTATCATCCAACCCCTTGTAGTTGTGTCCAGTATCTCACTAATATAAAAGTAAGATGGATGTAAAAATCCATCAAGTATATAAAAATCTTTCTATGCATCTCGGGACAATCCTTAGAAGTCAATAGGTAAGAATTTGCTAATTTATATTGTAGAAAGATTGTATTAATTCATTGTTCTATCAGCAATGTATGAGGGTAAAGACATCTGGGACTTAATGATACAGGAATCACCTACCCTTGACCTCCTTAAAATAATTATCTCCATTACTCTTGAAATGCATCAGCTTGCAGCTCTGCCTGTGAACATTTAATTGTCATTAAAAAATTATTTACTTCTTCCTCTGTCACGTCCATGGAAAGAATACACTTCACCACCCTTTGAGTTTGGGCTTGGCCATGTGATCTGCTTTGGCCAATGAGATGTCAGCAATTTCATGAGCAGGAGCTTGAAATGTTCTTGCCTGATTGTGTGGGCCCTCTTGTCCCTCTGCCATTGCCACAGTAAAGCATCTCCTGGGTAGCCTTTAGTGCAAGGAGGGTGAGACATGTATGTAGGCAGACCAGGGCCCAGTGGCCGCTCGGAGCCACCCAGCAAAGTCCAGCCTATATCAACCATATGCGATTGAAATTAACACCCTAATGCTGTATGCCAATGAAATTTAGTGGTTGTTTATTATGCAGCAGTAGCTGATTGATACAGTGAAAACTGACAATACTGGTGACAAAGGAAAACCTACCCGTTGTGAAAAATACAATGTATCTGTGGCAGGCCTGCTCTATCCTTGGCTCTTTGCACCATTCTTTTTATCTCTCTGGGTAAGTGACTTAATTTTCAGGTGTCAGCAGGTGAATGAGCTAAAGTTGTCATCCTAGTTGTGCCATTTCAGTCTTATATGTTTTTCCATTTTTACTTTCTCTTAGTTCTAAACCTCAGTGCCAGTCCAGTACAAGAGGCTAGTAGAGTGTACAACAGTGTTTGGCTTTTAAAAGTCAACCTATAATGAGAAAAGGAAAACAATTATTAACAGAACCAGTCACAGACACCCATCATTTTACCCTACATCTTATAAGTGTACTGCAATGAGATGATCAGTAAAGCCTAAACCCAAGAAATATGACTGCAATGGAAAAGCTATACTGTCTTAAATGCTTAAAAATACAGCTTTATTAAAAAACAAAACAAGGACAACACATAGCTTAATAAATTCTTATGGATAAAATCCGAACATTTTATTCTAGAGAGGCTGCTCAAGACTCTGACCTTATTTTAGAGACACAATTTTGGTATTTTCTTCACTTTGTTAACTCATAGAACATATGCAAGACCATTCCATGGATAATGCCCTCAAGGCTGCAGCTGCTTTATTCATTCAACATTTATTGAGAGATGACTATGTGCCAGGAATTCTGTTAAAGACTAAGGATCCAAAGATGAATATGCATGTTCCCTGAGCTCAACAAGTTCACAGCCCAGGAGAGGAAGAGAGACATGAAACACAACTCAGCTTCAGAAGTGCCATAACAGAACAGTGGACAAGGTGCTATCTAAAGAGGAACAGCCAAGCCTCAACCTGGTGTCCTGCTCCCACTCAACCAAAGCACGCCACATTCCACATGTCTTGTCGGTATCATTACTCCTGGCCTCTTTTTCCCAGGCCATATATTGTCATCCCCATGTTCCCACTCCCTCATAACCTCCTTACTTTTAAATAAATTATTTCTAACTTCTGTGGCCCTGCTGGTAGAAAACTTCTTATCAGGCTCCTTTCCTTACTTTTAGACCCAAGCCTAACTCCTCTTTCCACGTAGGTTTATAGAAGTTGAGATCACCGCTAAAGTTTACAGAATGTTTGGAAGATTGCACTGGAGTTTTGTCCCATACAGAGGTGGTTTAAAGAAGAAATAATTTAGAAGTTAGCCAAAGAGCCTCTTATTTTATTACCTGTCTGAGACAAGAGTAGATTATTTTTATGTTAATCCCAGACACGCTATCAGTGTGGGATCCAGGCTGCCACATTCAGTGGGAAAGAAAGCAATGCATGAGCTCTACTCCTTCCTCACCAAGGAGCTCCTGTTCTGCAGCAAAATTGGAGATGATTAATTATTAGGCTCTGTTTTTCCTGACAATTATACCAAGACCTTCTGATTAATGACTGAGGAAACTGATTAATGACTTTCTTATTAGTTATTAAGTAGCCAAGGGCCAGTTGGCTGGGTAAAACTCATTTTTTGGTGAATATAAAATGGTTGCTTTCCAAACCTGCCACAGGGGTTCGAGGGCCCCTCATTTGGAGATTCTGATGGGCACAGAGTGGATCCAGAAACTCTGTATCATTGTTATAAGTCCCTCAGTTGATTTTGATAATCATCTTGACGAGGTGAATCACTGAAGTTTTGGGGGATGATATAATTCTTGAGTCATTTAATCTACACACTCTTTAAATTATCTCCTTCTCTAACTTCTAGTCAGGACATTGACCTTGAATTTTGTTTTCTTAGACCACAGGGGTAGTGGAAAATCAAGGCGTATAGACTTCCAAGCTCCAGGACTCAGCAGGATTCCAGGTTCTTGGGCCTGATGAGTCCTGCAGTTAGTGATAGATATTGATTTTTGTCTTCCACACACATTTGTGTAATCAGAAAGGAGGTAATTTCATGATCCCATCCCTTCTCAGGAGGTCCTTTCAGGTTGGACAATTCCAAGGGCACCACTCATAAGTCACTAAATGTGTTGTCCTTTGAAAACTTTAAAATAATCTCTTCATTTTACCTAATGATGCTTGCTGTTCCCACTCTCCACCCCTAGGCTGCTAAGAATTACAATAGGCTTTGCCATCTGAAGCTTGCCTTGCTCTTTTTCAGGTTATAATATAATATATAATATAACAGGTTACTCTTGTTGAGGGATCTAGATCACTACTCAAAGTAGATCACTACTCTAGATCACTTTGAGTAGTGAACTAGATCTGTGTGGGGGAATTCATCCTTGACTCTACAACTTCTTTTCCCAGAAACTTTATGGTCCATTGTGTGTTGGGATACTGCCTTACTAAGCTTCCCTCAGTGTAGGATCCATTCCCCTTTAACACAAGGAGCCTAGCTCTAAGCTAGCTTAGTGTGTCACTTGTAAGCACACAGTGTCCTTACTAACTAAGACCCCTGATATCCTACACTGAAGTTCCATAATTACAAGGGTGCCTGTATAGAGCCTTGTGTTTCCTTTAGAGAATCATAGGCACATATGTGAGCGTGTGCATGCACGCACACACACACACACACACACACACACACAGAAAAGGTGAAGGGTTGGGGATTGGGTGCTGGGAGGAAACAAGTAAAATAAAAATAGGTACAAGTATTATCTGGTCTGTTCAATATGGAATCTGTGATCACTAGACAGCATGTGAACAGCTGCTGTTTAAATCACAGAAGAAACATGTTCTCAAGAAATTTACCAGATTTGCCAAGATTAGCACATCTGAAATAATAGCAAACTGTATAAGGCAGAATATAATTAAGTGTTAAAATATGTGGAAAAGACTATACAATAAAGAGTTTTGGGATTCCATAGCATTGTCTTCCCTCTGTCCATCAAAAAGTAAACCAAAACAAGTAACACCACGAAAACAATGAAAACTTGCTGATTGGCTTATGACACGCATCATCCCTGCTAGAGCATTTTTTATTTAAACTATCTTCTCTCTCTTTTTTTTTTGTTTTTTGTTTTAACCTAGCATCTAAGCATAACAAATGTAAAAAAAAAAAAAAACTAAACAGGAAAGTGGGAAAGCTGCCTCCCTATTTTAGAGCTTGACAAAGATGTGTTAGCTTTTACATTTTGAGCTCTGTAGGATGTCAGGCACTTTACAGCCTGGGTGGCATCTATCTTTATGGTGCTACTTGCACAGACATTCTATTTGGATGTAATCATCCTTTGTTTCATTTATTATTTTTAAGGTCCCCAAGGTTCCCAAAGTTCCTTCTAAACAGGCAGTATGTCTGTTAGTTTCACGTGTAGATCTGGGCGCTTCACTGCAGAGCAACGTGCTGCTGACTGCAGCATGGCCTCCCATGTGAGCTTGTGTTCCTTTGTTCAGACTTTGCAATGTGCCACCCGGCAGCTGCAAGCTCATCATTGCCTTTTCTTGGGCCCTCCAGAGACACAGCAGCGGGAGAGCACATTTTTTTGGTCTCATGCCACTTGTCATCACCACCAGATGCTCTGAAATGCCTGCTCTTGTGAGGCAGTGGCTGCCTTTGCTGCCCAAGGGAGTTACCTGGAGAAGCTTTAAAAAATACCAAGGCCTGAGACCCACCCCAGAGATTCTGATTTAATGGGTCACAACACAGTGTAGCCTGGGCTCCCTGGATAATTCTAACATACAACCAAGGTTAAGCGGCATGGGAGGTGTAGGGTTGAGACTGCTTGTATTGTGGGAATTAAAATGTAGGTGAGGCTAAAATAGGAGAACTATAAAATAAATCATGTGCCAGAATGTGCACATTCAAATCAGCATTTCTCTCTTGGAATTGTCTTTAGGACCTATTTCACATTCTCTTAAACCTCTGCTGTGGGGACCACACCTTGTGTGTGGAAGTTGGTGATGAGCCTTGGCAATAGCCATGTGCCTGGATGGAGGCACCACTGAATTATTTTTAAATCCAATAATAGGAATGATTATGACATGGTGAGACTGGTTTGTTTCACTACATTCTCCATTGACCTGCTAGAATTATCTTAAAAGTACATAAATTGGATTGCATAATTCCTTTCCTTAGGACCCTTCAGTGGCTTTCCTTTAGAACTAAATCCAAAGTTCTTGTCAAGCCTTTCACAGCAATGCAGCTCCTTCCTGTCACTCCCAACACATGTCAGCCACACAGGCCTCCTTTCTGCTCCTTGAACTCACCAAATATATCCCCACCTCAGGCCTTCGAACTTGCTGTTCCCTTGTGTGGAAGGCTCATTTCCTCAAACCTCTAAGCGAGTTCCTTCTTGTTATTCAGGCCTTAGTGCAGATGTCAAATCTTCAGAGAAGCTCTCCTTCTCACCCTGTCTGCTCTAGTCACCCTCCACCATGGTATCAGTTTTATTGTTTTCATAGCACCTACTGCTATCTGAAATTCATTTGTTTACTGGTACATCTGTTTGTTGTCTATCTCCCCAAACCCAAGAATGTAAGTTCCATGAGAGTAGGGTCTGGTTTGTGCTGTCCAATCTCATATCCCTAAGACCTACAATAGTGAGTACCTGGTACATATCAGGCACGCAGTAATTACTGTTGGAATAAAGGAAGACAGAAAGAAAGGAAGAAGGAAGGAGAATGTATAGGAAGGCAACAAGTAGTTGGTAATCTCTTCCCATCCCCAGTTTTCCAGATATGTGCTCATCTGTCTGCTGGTGCAGTTAATGTTGCTCCTCCCGGGAACTGGGAACCAATGGAATCTGGATGCCAATATCTCCATAGTCTTAGTTTGCTCTTTTTTTAGAGCTGGCGCCTAACTGTTTTAGTGACATTTCCAGCAGAAGCCTTCATGGGTGGAAGCCAGGATCTCTACGATCATTGGGAGAAGCAGGAACTGTCAGCAAATCTTGGTCAAGTTTAAACATCAGACCTGGTAGTACTGAAACATCTCAATAGTCCATGTAGTTTATTGAGACTTTATATGTCCTACATCTATGAAAGGTTTCTGAAAATAGGAAAAAAAAAAAGAATCCTGTGTATAGAATATATGCTGCAGGAATACATCACGACAGTTACCATCTATCAAGTGCCTACTATGTGCCAACTCTGAGCCAGCTTCCTAACATATACTCTGAGGCTTAGAGGACTGGAGAAGGACTTGGAGAAAGAAGAGTCCACACAGTTCTTATCTCACCCAGGCAGTGATTCGAAATCACATTCACAAGGAGGACCAGCAGCTGCTACAGATAAAAGAGGCCCCAAATGAAATAGTACAAAGGTCACATGTGCACAGTGAGGTTTGTAACTTCAGTCCTCTCTCTCTCATATGGACTGTCTTGAAGAACATGAGTTAGCTGCAAGAAACATTATGGACCCTCATCTGAGTGGGAGAGCAAGCCATCTTCTGGGACTTCTAGTGGTGAGGTTCTGTTCCCATGTTTTCCAAATAAGACACGGAACAAATTTTCTAATTCAGTAGCCAGAACCCCTGGTGTAATCTGGAGTCTACTTTTCAAATGCTGGTACTTATGAATATTTAGATTTTTTTCATATCAGTGTGGTTCTACCTGAGAATCTTGAATATCCCACATGCCCAGATGGTTTGCTAGGTCCTTCTGTGATAACATTAAATAATCTTACTGCTTTGCATGAAAAGCAGCATGGCATTGCATACCAGGTGGGAACAATGGAATACCAGGCTCTGCATGTCTAAAGAATCATCTTCTGACTAAAAGTATTTTCCCACCTCCTCAATTTCCCCTCAGGTTCTTTATTCCTGCTGGAAGAGAGGGTGGAGTGGGGGTTGTAGCAATATTTTTTGGTCTATTTGCTGCTTTTTGTTCTTGTCATCTCTGCTTCTCCATATGCTTTTATCAAGGACTGGAGATGCACATGGGAGAACTAAATGGTGTGATTTTAAGTGTCCTGGGAAGGACAGTCTGCCAAGCATAGATTACTATCAGCCCTGTTAATCATGGGGGCCTGTATTACACCATTGGTTAGTGTTCCTTTGGGGTTTGCTTGTGACTTAACTTACTACATAACCCAAAACCTGCACGTGGAGGAAATGGGAGTGTCGAGGGAGAGAAGGAAGTAAGGAGGGATGGTTGGTAAATGAGATGTTGCCCTTGAGAGAGGTATGGTAGAACAATCAAAGAAAACTAAGAGTATAAGATAGGAGACAAGGATCCAGAAAGGGAAAAGAGAAAGATGCTAAGCATCAGCTCCTGGGACTATACCAAGTCCTCACATATGGACTGTCTTTTCTCCTTGGGAAATCTTCTTTCTCAACCCACCATTGACTGTTCTTATTCAGTGCTCTGTTCTTGATCCTATTCTCATCTCTCTCTAAATGCTTTCCCAAGGTGATCTTATCCATATCTGTGGCTTCCATTATTACTTGCATGTTGATGACTCTTAAAACTCAATCCCCAGTTCAGATGCTCATTCCTGAGCAGCTCCTCCTAGATGTCCCAGAGCCACTTCAAATCCAACAGGTACAAATGCAAATTCTATTTCTCTCCCTTGCTCCTGCCCTCTACTTGTACCTCCCAAGCAAACCTGTTTCTTCTGTCTTACTTTCCACCTCTATGAAGAGCACCAACATATAACCAGGAGGCCACACCTAAGCGGATGTCACCCTCATCGAGTCCTAGAGACATTACCTTTTCATGTCTTCCCCCATGTCGCCAATCTTATTGCCACTACCTAAGGTGAGCCCTGCCCATTTCTTACCTGAAATCCTAGTAATTTCACCTCTGTTTCCACCTCTGCAATCCATGGTAATGCTTTCTTATGACCTCATGCTTTGCATAGGCTCTCCCCCACTGAAATAAGCATCATTTTACCAACTATCATTTATTGAGATTTTACTATTTTCCATAAATTGTCTTCAATCCTCATAATAATCCTGCAAAGTACCTGTTGTTATTCAGGCAGTAAACAATACATCTTATATTTGCATCCAGGGATTGCTAATTCCAAAGCTTAGCTCTTTCACTGTTATTCTTCCAGCATTTTCTCCACACCCTCAACGATTCACTCTGCCTCTTATTTTTCATCAATTCCTTCTCATTTTCAGTATTTTAGTTGGGAGTCAGCTTCTCCAAGCCACCCTTTTTGAATACACATTCAACATGTCACAATCTATTTTATGTGCCTATTTTTTTTTAATTTTTTTATTATTAATTTTTCTTGCAGTCCGCGGGCCTCTCACTGTTGTGGCCTCTCCCGTTGCGGAGCACAGGCTCCAGACGCACAGGCTCAGGGGCCACGGCTCACAGGCTCAGCCGCTCCGCGGCACGTGGGATCCTCCCAGACCGGGGCACCAACCCGTGTCCCCTGCATCGGCAGGCGAACTCTCAACCACTGTGCTACCAGGGAAGCCCTATGTGCCTCTTTTAGACTTTCATTCCATTCCCTGTTACCCTCCAAGACTGTGAATGCCATGAAGTTAGAGACTGTCCATATATGTCATTTTTTTTAATCCTCTCTATCCATATCTGCCTTCTTCTGAAAGGGATTTAAGACTATCAGAGTAAATATTGAGTCATTTATCTTTTTTAAAAAAAATTATTTTTAATTTAATTTTATTTTTTTTAACATATTTATTGGAGTATAATTGCTTTCCAATGGTATGTTAGTTTCTGCTTTATAACAAAGTGAATCAGTTATACATATACATATGTCCCCATATCTCCTCCCCCTTGCATCTCCCTCCCTCCCATCCTCCCTATCCCACCTCTCTAGGTGGTCACACAGACCCAAGCTGATCTCCCTGTGCTATGCGGCTGCTTCCCACTAGCTATTTTATGTTTGGTAGTGTATATATGTCCATGCCACTCTCTCACTTTGTCACAGCTTACCCTTCCCCCTCCCCATATCCTCAAGTCCATTCTCTAGTAGGTATGCATCTTTATTCCTGTCTTGCCCCTAGGTTCTTCACAACCTTTTTTTTTTAAGATTCCATATTTCCACTACTAGAACAGCTTCTGATACATAAAACGTGTCAGGTAAAGTTTTATGAATGAATGAACAATATCAATAAAACTCTGTGAAGTAACAGTCAGGATTAGTAAAAGCTTCATTTCAGTGAAGAGAAAAATGAACCTTGGGCAGGTTGGATGGGTCTGCTCAAGGACCCCCACCACTTAGTGACAAAATCAGGACCTGAATATTGTCTCCTAGTCCAGTAGGAGTAGGGGACAAACTAAAGCCACAACTTTTATGTTTTTTGTTGCTTTTACACCTTTGCTTCATTTCTCTTCAGTGGTCCTCTTCTCTTTTTTTTCACCTCCTTTTCTATCAAGTCACACTCTGAAAAGAGGCCTAAGGTTACTCTTATACCTCTTCCACACCTTGGTGCACATAAACATGAATCAATTTACGTTTTCCTCCATCTCTACTCTCATTTGGCAGTTTGTTCACCTCTTCATCTCCATCTAGAAATGGGGTTCTTTTCCAATAAGGCAATAATGTAAGTCTAGTTTTTCAATTCTTCCAACTAAGCATCATCTTTGCCCATTTAAGTACCTTACATCTTACCTCTCCATGACAGACCACATGGATTTCCATTCAATCAACAGCAGAGGCCATCAGCTCTTTAAGAAGCGCCATTGATCTCAATTACAAATTGACTGACATTCAACTCTTGTCAAAAGCTTGATGGAAGCAGCTGATGTTTGACAATGTCCAAGAGATTGATGAAATATTAGCTCTTTCTAATTTTCCAAAATTCATCCCTTTATCCAATCAAGCAAGGGGAAATCAAGCAAGAAGAACCTCTCAGGTTCTTCTTCTATTCATAAGGATAATCATAATACCTACCTTATATGGTTATTGTGAAGGTTCAATGAGTTAACCCACATAAATGCTTGCAATGCCTCAAATAGATTTACATTTGTGAGACTGCAGTTCTCTTTGCTCTAGGCTTTCATAAAGAATTGAAAGCTGTATTTGAAAAAATCTGAATTTTGTAAAATGGAAACTGCCAATGAGAACATTGTTATTCGAGTTTCCTTTTGCGAAGAATGGTAGGGAAAAATATTTCACATCTCAAAGCAGAAAAGAGTTTGTCTTTCTTATGAAATCTGATGTTTCCTTCTAGAAAGTAAGATATACTTGAACAGAGCTCATCGTTTTTCCATCTCTGCTTTAGAAACTAAGAGGTATAGAGCTGGGTTTTGTGTTTAGACAGAACTTTCTTACTATCATCTTTCCTCTTTCTGTTATTTGCCTTTTATCTTTTCATTTTTAATGATATTAATCTAATTATAATCTGTCTCAAATAGCTTTTTGAAATCCTACAGAATCAATTTCTAAATAAACAAATAAATGAATGTATTAGGCACAGAAAAAACATCTTATCAGTCTTTAACCACACATCAATGTTTACATTAATGGTGATGGACCCTGCATTTAGAGAAAGGTGAACTGTGGTAGGGAGAATTCTAAGATGGTTCCTAAAATCCAACCCCCACTCCATAGATATACTTGCTCTGTATAATTTCCTCCCCTTGAGTAAGTGGAATGTGTGAAAATACTGGGATTTCTCTCTCCATGATCAGGTTTGTAATCAGTTGACTCTTACTTAATCAAAAGGGGAGTTAACCTGGGCAGGCCTGACTTGAATAGGTGAAACTTTTAAAATAAAGGGAAGTGTCAGTGTCCTGCTAACCTCAGGGAAGAAAGCAAACAGCATATTGCAAACTTCTTATCACAGGGGCCATGTGGCTGGGACCTGAGAGTGATCTCTTTTTTTTTTTTTCTTTTCCTTCTTTTTTTCTGCACCATGTGGCATGAGGAATTTCCCTGACCAGGGATCAAACCCACACCGCCTGCAGTGGAAGCATGGAGTCTTAACCACTGGACCACCAGGGAAGTCCAAGAGGGATCTCTAGTTGCTGAAAGCGACCCCTGGCTGACAGCCGTCAATAAAAGGGGGACTTTAGTCCTAAAACTACAAGGAAATGCATTCTGCCAAAAAGCTGACTGCCTTTGGAAAAAGACTTTGAGCTCCAGGTGGGTATTTAGCCAATCTGACACCCTGATTTCAGCCATGTGAGACCCTGAACAAAGAATCTAGTTATGCTGTGCCTGGAATTCTGACATACAGATATTGTAAGATAATAAATCGGTATTGTTTTAAGTCACTAAGTCTGTAGTAATTTGTTATGCAGCCAAAGAAAACTAATTCATGTTTCTAATAAATTAAAATTAAAGTTCTAAACAATTTTGAAAGTATAAACACATGGTATTATCAATTCATTGTTGAGGCAGCCTCAATTCTATTTCCCATGGGATGCTAATAGGTAATATCTGGGGCAGGGGGAGGGAGCTGTATCACATTTTCTAACTTGTAAGTTATATACTTGTACACACACACACACACACACACAAACACACACACACACACTCTGCTGTAGTTATGCAGCACCACTTCCACTGTAATGTCTGTTAGAAGTGAGTCATTATTTTGGCCTATAGATTCAAGGGGAAGAAAATTAGATTTCATCTTTTGGATGGGAGGGGTATCAAATAATTTTCAGACATTTTTTAAACACTTTACATCTCCTACCACCACTTATTTAGAATGGGACCATGTTCTTTGTAAATTCTATGTAATGTTGTCACGTGCAGCTTTGTGTAACTACCTTTACGACTGAGATAGAGAACTATATGATCACCACAGGGCTCTATGGTTGTTTATAGCCACGCTACCCTCTCCCTCCTAATCCCTGACCTCTGGCAACCACTAATCTCTCTTTTACCTCTATAATTACGTTATTTCAAGGATATTAAATAAATTGAATCATGTAGTAATTAACCTTTAGAGCATTGCTTTTTTCATTTAGCATTATTTCCTAGAAGTCCATCCAAGTTATATGTATCAATAGTTCATTCTTTTTTGTTGCTGAATGATATTCCAAGATATGGATTTACCACTATTATTTTAACCACTTATCCATTAAAGGCCATTTGGGTTGCTTCCAATTTTTGGTTATTATGAATAGAGCTGTTAAAAACATTCATTTACAGGTTTTTTTTATGAACGTAAGTTTTCATTTCACTGGGGTAAATGCCTAAGAGGCACTTGTTCACAAACTATTTTCCAGAGTGGCTGTACCATTTTGTACTCCCAGCAGCAATGTATGAGGGATCTACTTTTTGTGCATGTTTGCCAGCACTTGGTGTTATAACTATTTTTTATCTTATCCATTATGACACTTTTGTAATGATATCTCATGGTTTTAATTTGCATTTCCTAATGGCTAATGATGTTGAATATCTTAGTGTGATTATTTACCTTTGGCATATTCTCTTCATTAAGATGTCTGTTCCTGTCTTTGTTCATTTTCTAATTGTTTTGGGATTTTTTTTTTTTGCTGTTAAGTTTTGACAGCTCTTGATATATTCTAGACACAAGTTCTTTGTCAGATATGTGATTTGCAAATATTTTCTCCCAGTCTATAGCTCATCTTTTCTTTCTCATAACTGGATATATTGCAGAGCAAAAATTTTTAATTTTGGTAAGGTACAATTTGTTGATTTTTCCTTTAAGAATTGTGTATTTGATGTCAAGCCTAAGAACTCTTAACCAAGTCCTATATCTTGAAGATTTTCTATGTTTTTATCTAAAAATTTTGTAGTTTATAGTTTTATAATTATAGTCAATACTTGTTTCATGACTTAACACAAAAAATTATTTTGATAAATGTTTCATAACCACTTGAGAGGACTGTTATTTTACTCAGCTGAGCTCTTCAGATCTTTTATATCCTTATTGATTTTTTTGTCTGCTTTTTCTATCAATAATGAGAGAAGTGTGGTAAAATCTACGAAAATGATTGTGCATTTTTCTATTTCCTATTTTACTCTGTCAACTTTGCTTTGTAAATTTTGAAACTATGTTATCAGAAAAGTACAAATTTACTGATACTATATATTGCTAATGACTTGATCTGTTAATCATTATGAAATATACTACTTTATTTCTCATAATACTTCTTACTTAAAGTCTATTTTTGTTGATATTAATAACTTACATCAGCTTTCCTTTGATGAGTATTTGCATGGTGTATCTTTTTACTTTTACTTTCAACTTTTTTGTGTCCTTAGGTTTAAAGTGTATAGCCTGTAAAGTAGCATATGGTTGTATTTTTTTTTATGTCAGTCCAACAGTTGTCTTTTAATTAGAGTGTGTAGTTGTCTACATTTAATATAATTCCTTGTATAATCGGGTTTAAGTCTACCACCTTGCTTTTTGTTTTTATGTTTGCCTCATTTATTTTCCTTCTTATAATTCTTTCTTTGGCATTTTATGGACTAACCAAATATTTGTATTATTGTATACTTTTCTTTTATTAACTCCTTAGTAACTACTTCTCTTAATAGTTATTCTGTTTTACTTTTTACTATCTACCTTAAATTAATACTTTAATCATTTCCTGAGCAATCCAACAATTTTACAACAATTTAACTCCATTTGCCCTGTTTTTTTATTACAATGTTATAAATATGATATTTTGTTGTAAACAATCAATATTACTTTATAATTACCACATAATTAACCTTTCTAGCGCTTTTAATTCTTTCCTGCAGCTCTGAGCTTCCATATGTTTCATTTTTCTTCAACCTGGAGAATTTCCATTGGTATTTCTTGTAATATGCATATTCAAAGATTTCTTTCAGCTCTTGTTCATCTGAAAATATCTTGATTTTTCTCATTTTTAAAGATTTTTCTTTACTGGATATAGAATTGTCTTTTGCATTCCATGGTTTCTGTTTCACAGTCAAAATAAATCTTATTGTTGCTGCTTTGAGGACTAATGTCTTTTTTTCTCTTAAAACTTTGTCTCTTTGCTTTGAATTTAGCAGCATGACTACTATATGTTTAGGTATGGTTCTTTTTGCATTTACAGTCGAATCTTGAACAACATGAGGGTTAATCTGCAAA
Organism: Delphinapterus leucas; assembly: GCF_059928025.1. Taxonomy (NCBI): domain Eukaryota; kingdom Metazoa; phylum Chordata; class Mammalia; order Artiodactyla; family Monodontidae; genus Delphinapterus; species Delphinapterus leucas. Next base: position 86,767,471 of record NC_143135.1, on the reverse strand, counting down.
TAACTTATAGTCAGCCCTCTGTGTCCATGGTTCCTCCACATCCACAGATTTAACCAACCATGAATTGTGTAGTAATGTAGTGTTTGCTATAGAAAAATATCTGCATATAAGTGGATCCATGCAGTTCAAACCCTCATTGTTCAAGGATCAACTGCATTTAGCTTGAAATTCCCTGAGATTCTTAAATTTGTGGGTTGAAGTTTTTCATTAATTGTTGGGGGAAAAAAATCACTATCCATGCGAATATTGCTCCCCCACCAACTCTTAATTTTCTTTCCTCTCTTTCTGGGACTTCATTTGCTTATATGTTGGATTTTTTTTCCCATGTCGTTTCACGTATCTCTTATATTCTTTATTCCCATTCTTTTCCTTCTCTGCGCTTCAGTTTGGATTGACCTGTCTTTAAGTTCACTTATTATATATTCTGCTTATAAATCTATCAAATGAGTCTTAATTTCAGATATTATATTTTGCAATTCTAAAACATCCATTTGTCCCATTTTATAGATTTTCATTCTTTGTTGAAACTCTTCACCTATTCATCAAATTTGTCCATATTTTCTTCTAATTTCTTTAATAAATTGGATATAATTAGGCTGAAATCCTTATCTACTTTGTTATCAGAGATAGCCATGAGTCTGCTTCTAATTTTTTTCCTCATGAATATTTAATTACATTTTCCTGTTTTGCCCTATGTCTACTAAACTTTATGTTGTATTTCATATATAAAGAAACTGTAGAGGTACCAGATGGCATTTTTCCACTGGGAAAGTTGCTCCTTTCCCCCGTTATGGAGTAGAGGCTAGAGGTTGATTTCTTCAGTCTAATCAGTGATTGAGTTGTGTTAAGCCTGGTTTGCAGGTTGAAAAAGACTGCCTCTATCTCTGGTTCTTCCCTGTTCTACCAAATGTGTCCCTCTTTTTTGGGAGGGTGGGGGGTTGAGAACCTGGCAATTCTCTAGATGTGAAAGCAGTGGGAGAGACGACTCTGTCCTTCAGAAGGTTTGATCTACGCCCTTTGACTCCCTGCCCAATGCCACTTCCAACTTCAGCAAAATTCTTGAGGAGAAGACAGCAGTATGTTTGAAGAAGGAATCGTTCCTTAAGTGAAACTTTGTTTCCTAAAGACTGTGAGACTGCAGGAGATTTGAATCTGCCTTACAGATCCTGAAAACATTCCAAATAGACTCAAAACTTAGTTAACATACTCTGGAGAAACAAGTTGGGTACTTACAGTTCCTGAAGCTTCCAAATCCATGACTACTAAAAGGGTTTACTGATTTATTTTCCTTCTAGTAGATTCCATCTTCATGGACTAAAGCTGATCCTCAGCTCATACGCAGAATCAGCAAATCTAGTAATGGAAGGAAATGGCTGATGAAGGACTGTTCACATTAGAAGGACTCTTCTCTCTTAGGAATTTTAGTTTATTGAATATTTTTTGTTGCTATTGCTCTTGAATGTCTTTAAAAATACCTTTTCTTTTTCAAATAGTCTCGATCATCTTTTATTTCTTGCATAGAAATGGTGATATGACATAATCCACATTTTATTCACATGTGAAAATCCTATATACTTCTTTTTAAAACATTTTTCTTCAACTAATACTGAACATGCTGTTCAACATCAGGTACTTTAAAGAATATAGTATAGTATCCCTATCATATTTGCAAGATTTATCTTATCAATATTTTCCTAATGACATTTATGTTGTTTAATATTTTTACTACTAAAAATAATGCTTCACTATATAGCCTAACATGTAAGTTTGTACCCATTTTTGGTTACTTCCTAGTGATAAAGCTTCTAAGACATAAATTGTGGGATTTCAGGTGGGAAAAAATAAAGTTTTTGATGTATATGTATTAATTCATCAAACATATAATAAGTGCCTACTATGTGCCAGATATTCTTCTGGACAGTTGCTATACACATGATCAAAACAGAAAATAATTCCTGCCTTGATGGAGTTTACGTTCTGGTGACAGAGAAAGTAAATACATAAACATAACCTGCAATAAATTAAACAGTATATTAGAAGATGTTAAGTGCTATGGAGAAAAGAACTAGAACGTGGTAAATGTAAACAGAAGTGCTTGTGGGACGGAGGAAAGTTGCAGTTTCAATGCATAAGAAATCTGCTGCCATCCTTCTCTCTGTTCCTTTTTATATAACATGTATTTTTGGGGAGAGGGGGGCTTTTTGTTTGTTCACTTGCTTCATGTGTGAGTTTCTCTTTAATCACTGGTTGTCGGTAATTTGATGATGATGTATCTTAATAAAGTTTTCTTCATATTTACTGTGCTTGGGTTTTGTTTAGATTTTTAATCTAAGTATTTATGATTTTTATCAAAGAGTTTTTTTAGCCATTACTTTCTCAAATATTTATTTCTTCCCTCTCCTTTCTCTCCTTCAGAGATTCCAGTTGCACTCTATTAGGCCACTTGAAGTTGTCTCACAGCTCACTGAGTGCTTGCTACTTTTTTTCCCAGTGCCTTTCCTGTCTGTGTTTCAGTTTGCCTAGTTTATATTGCTATGTCCTTAAGTTTCCCAATCTTTTCCTCTGTGGGGCAAAATCTAGTGTTAATCTACCTGAGTGTATTTTTCAGTGCAGACATTATATTTTTGAATTCTAGAGGTTCAATTTGGGTATTTTTTATGTCTTCCATATCTCAAATTAACATGCTCAATCTTTCTTCCAGCTTCTTGAACATATGTAGCACAGTTCTAATAAGTGTTTTGATGTCCTTGCATACTAATTATGTCATCTTTGTCATTTCTGGTTGGTATCAATTTACTGATCTTCTCACTTTGATTTACATTTTTCTGCTTCTTTTCATGGCTAAGTAATTTTTTATTTGATGCTAGACATTATGAATTTTAGATATTGGATACTCTTTGTTCTTATAAATGTCCTTGTTGTAGCTCCATGATGCAGTAAATTTTCCCTGAAACAGTTCAATCCTTTCTGGTAATGATTTTAAATGTGGAGCAGAGCTCATTTAAGCTAGGGTTAATTTTCCTCTCCCACTGATGCAAAATCTTTTTCGCTTACTCTATATGTGATGGTTAATTATATGTGTCAACTTGATTAGGGATATCCAGATAGCTGGTAAAACATGATTTCTGGGTGTGTCTGTGAGGATGTTTCTGAAAGAGATTAGCATTTGGATTGGTAGGCTGAATAAAGAAGGTCACTCTAACAAATGTGGGTGGGTACCACCACCTATTCCATTGAGGACATGAATAAAACAAAAATGTAGAAGAAGGGCAAATTTGCTCTTTTTGCTTGAGCTGGTACATCCATCTTCTCCCATGCTAGGACATCAGTGCTCCTGGTTCTTGGGCCTTCAGACTTGGACCATGACTTACACTATTTGCCCTCTAATTCTCCAGTCTTTGGACTTAGATTGAATTACACCACTGGCTTTCTTGATTCCTCAGCTTGCAGATTGCAGATCTTGGGACTTCTCAGATTCCATAACTGTGTAAGCCAATTCCTATAATAAATTATTTTGGGTGTTTTATTCTCAAGTCTTGGGTAGTCTCTTTGCACACATGTGCTGATAAGTACTCAGCTGAAGATTCACAGAAGATTCTCTATAGATCTCCGGAGTTCTCTCTCTGTGAAGTTCTCTTCTCTTCAATATGATGTTTTGTGAAGTCTAGCCTCCTTTGTTTCCCAGCTTCCCAACTCTGTCTTTTCAACTCAGAGAGCTTGCTGGAATCTTAGTTTTCCCTTCCCTGTGCTACGGCATGTGAATTCTCTCCAGGCAGTAAGTTGGTGTAATCATAGGGCTCACTTATTTGATTCCCTAACTCTCAGAGATCATTATACTTTGTTTCTTTATGTCCAATATCTTGAAAACTGTCTTTTCATATTTTTTTCCCAGTTTTAAAATTATTTCTTTTGGTAGGGTAAACCTAGTCCCTGTTTCTCTATCTTGGTTGATGGTGGGAGTCTTGTCAAACAATTTTATTTAAGAAAATATTTACAAACATTGTCTTTTTAAATTCAATTCCACTACAGACAAGTGATTCTTCCTTTCTACATTCTAATAATTATAACTAGCATAAAAATATACTTAGCAATTAATGTTACACAGGGCTCCTCCCAAGTCACTTAAAATCTAATTTCATTTAGTCTAATTGGTTCCCAGAAAAGAGTAAGCATTTTTCAATGAACAGTTTTCTCCAGGAAATCTGCTTCTTAAGGATTCATAGGATCATAGCATTTTATTACTAGAAGGTTCATTTGAACTTGCTTTTGGCCAGTCTTATTTTATGATGATGATACTGAGGCCAATACTGCAGAGATGCTTTGACAAAAAACATCAGTAACAGGCATCTGGCCAAAGTAAATGATAGATATATTGTACTAGCGGCCCAGCTTATGATTGGGTTATATTTAATTTTTAATTTAAGTGGTTGTGAGGCAGGATATATTTTCCATAGAAACAATGCAGTGAATTTGAGTCTGTATTGTTAACATTGTATTATGAACACAGACAGGTACACTTTCGGTTAAATAGGTTTTTGTAAACTGATAGTTGAATCAGTCACTGATGCTACTAGAGAAAAATGTATTTGGGTTCTAAATCAGAATACAAAGCCATCATCTGCCATTCCTGGTTTCTGTAGGTTCTGTCAGTGGTTTTAGTTGATAGAAGTGCCATTCAAGCATTTTGTTTTTAACAGCAAATTGTTAACTCGTTCTATTTCTTAATCAACGTTAAAAAACTCTACCTTAAGTGAAAAAAAAGACATTTTCTTGAGAAGACACAGGGTGTTTGGATTTAGACTGAGTAGGTCTTTCTCAGAGAAATTTATCTACATTTCTATTTGGTATTCAATGTTTATATGTTGGAGACGTCCTTCACCTGTCAGGATGAATTTATCCCTAGACTCTCTGGCTTGCATTTTCTTTGTGCTTAGTTCTATATCAAGTGTTATAGGGAATGAAATGAAGAAAACAAAATAATCTCATCAAACAGTTATAATTCTAGGAATTTATTCTAATGAGAGTATTAGAAAAATATGAAAAGGCATCTGTATAAAGTTGTTTATCTCAGCATTGTCTAATAGCAAAGTTAGAAGCAATTGAATGCCCATCAGTGGGAGACTGGCTAAATAAATCATTGCCTATCCATACAACTGTAAACTTCACAGTCATTATAAATGATGATATAATGCTATATTTATCAATATGAAAAGATATCCATAAATAATTACTAAATGAAGATTCAAACAAAATAAAAAGAAGGTTAAAAACAGCTTTTATTATGTGAACCAATTTATTTAAAATTTTATATAGGTGTACATATGTATGCGTGTGTGTAAAGGGTGAGTTGTCTATAAACATATTAAAATGTTAGTATGGTTATTTCTCTGGTTGATGGGACATTGTTTGAATTTAATTCCTTCTTCATATTTTATTTTATTTATAAGTTTTACTACAAATTGTACAATAAGATATTTCATTTTGAAAATAAATTAAAAGAACCCATGCCCTGTGAGAATTCAGTGTAGAGAGTCAAAAACAATCAGCAAAGAATATGACAGTGTACAAATAAATATATCTTATCAGACAGAGAGCAGTAGGAGCTGAGAAAAGAGGAAATATATGTGAGTTTTACAGAGGAGTTAGGACGGGACCTGGGCTTTAGGAGAAAACACAGAGATTGGGTAGGAAGAAAGAGAAGGGAGAGCCTTTCAGGCAGAGTGCACAGTATGAGTAAGAAAGGAAGGTCTGGTTTGGTGAGCTAGCAATAAGTAGTGGTAGAAACACAATTGTATAGGAAATTTAGATTCAAAGTAGTTTCTAAAATTTGAAAAAACCACAGCAAGTACACTTGATCATCTTATCTATTTCTGGTTATTTTTAAAAAATTGAAGTGTAGTTGATTTATAATATTATATTAGTTCCAGGTGTACAACATAGTGATTCAATATTTTTATAGATTATACTCCATTTAAAGTTATTACAAAACAATGGCTATATTTCCCTCTGCTGTGCAATATATCTTTGTTGCCTATTTTATACATAGTAGTTGGTATCTCTTAATCTATATTCCTATGTTCCCCCTCCCCAATTCCCTCTCCCCACTGTTAACCAATAGCTTGTTCTCTACATCTGAGTCTGTTTCTGTTTTGTTACATGCATTTAATTGTTTTATTTTTTAGATTCCACATATAAGTCATAACATAGGATATTTGTTTTCCTCTGTCTGACTTATTTCACTAAGCATAATACTCTCTACGTCCATCCATGATACTCTCTAGGTCCATCCAATATGGCTGAGTAATATTCCATTGTGTGTGTTTGTGTGTGTGTGTGTGTGTATAGATATATACCACATCTTTATCCATTCATCTGTTGATGGACACAGGTTTCTTCCATATCTTAGCTATTGCAAATAATGCTGCTATGAACATTGGGTTCATGTATCTTTTCAAATTAGTGTTTTTATTTTCTTCGAATATATACCCAAGAGTGGAATTTCTGGGTTGTATTGTAGTTCTATTTTTAGTTTTTCGAGGAACCCCCATCCTGTTTTCCATAGTGTCTGCACCAATTTACATTCCCACCAACACCCTCACCAACATTTGTTATTTGTGTTCTTTTTGATGATAGGTGTGAGGTGATATCTCATCGTGATTTTGATTTGCACTTCTCTGATGATTAGTGACATTGAGCATCTTCTCATGCGCCTGTTGGTCCTATGCATGTCCTCTTTGGAAAAAATGTCTGTTCAGGTGTTCTGCCCATTTTTAAATTGGTTGTTTATTTTTTTGTTATTGAGTTGTATGAGCTGTTTTGGTTTTTTTTCCCACTGTGTTGACATTTGTACTGATGGTACAAAATTAAAAGTGGATAAAAGCACTGGTGGCTTAGCATGAATCAAGGCAGTGACACAAAATTTTAGAGATATTTTTTCACTGCCACAAATTCACATTAAAAAAATCTGTTTTACTGAAGAATGTTCTCAATGAAGCAGTATAAAGTATTAATTTTATTAAATCTTGAACTTTGAGTGCCATTATTTTTAATATTCTGGGTGATGAAATGGGATGTATACATAAAGCACTCTGCTATGTATTGAAGTACAGTGCTCATTTTGAGAAAATGCACTTGTGCAATTGTTTGAGTTGTGACCTAACTAGATTTTGTGTGTGTGTGTGTGTGTGTGGAACAACATTTTTTTCTTGAAAGTGTGACTGCCAGGCAAATTATAGTTATTTAGACTTGGTTATTTGACAGATACTTCTTCAAAAATGAACAAAGTAAATCTTTAAGTCTTTCCCTTCAAGGAAGACAACTGACAAATAGTTTTGTTTGTTGCCAGTGATAAAATTTCAGCTTTTACATGAAAATTAAAATTGTAGAAAACTTTCATCTGCTACTGTGAGTTTGGCTGCTTCTTTATACTTAAAGACTTTTCTGAAAGGATCAGGGGAGACATTAAAAAAGTAATTTTTTTGATAGTGAATAATAAAATGTAGTCAACATTTAGAAAAGTGGCATAACTCAGCGTACAAACATTTTCCAAATGACCAATACATGATGTTACAAAATCATGTGTGTGCAAAAGATCCATTCATTGTGCAAGACAAACCAATAGCTTTTAATGGAACAGAGTAGGATAAGTTCAATGATATGTTTCAGATTCCACACTGCAATTAACCTGTAAGACACCATTACTTGTTGAGTTTTGGTATAGTATCAAAGAAGACCTATCCACAGTTCTCCGAAAAAAAAAAATTAAATATTACTACATTTTCCAACTACACATTTGTGTAAGACAGTTTTTCTTCATATCTTTCAACTAGAACAGTATATCCTAAAAATTGAATATAGAAGCAGACTTGAGAATCCGGATGTCTTCTTCTTTTAAGTCAGAGAGTAAAGAGATTTGCAAAATGAAACATAAGATCACGTTTCTCAATAATTTTTTTGTTAGGGATAATATAGCTATTTTTTATAAAAATGTTAACATGTAATGGATTTAATTATTATTATTTTAAGTGAATAAATATTTTTAAAAGACCAGTTTTAGCTTCTAGCATAGTAAATATCAATAGATGTAATCCACATAAACAAACTTTCCTTGGAGTGCTCCATAATTAAGACTGAAATGGGCCCTGAAACCTCAAAGTTTGTGAATTGCTTGCCTAGGTCATTCTGTGCTTCTTGACTCTTAATGTTCCCTGTGACCTATGGCTCCTATCCAGGATTGATTCTGTGCTGTTTACTGGACGAACTCCAGGCATCCATTTGGTGGTCTTGATCCAGTGACATCCTCAAACATTCCTTGAGGTACCACCTCTTACCCCCTCACCTTCCTGACTTCCACTCGTTAATAGGTGTTTGCCTTTCTTCCTTCCTTCTTTTCTTTCTTTCTTTCTTTCTTTTTTTGAGTTTCAGTTTTTAATTTGGATAAAACTTAATTGTCTGACATGTAGGTTGAATGGGGACCAACATAAGTTGTAAGTGTGAAACCCATAGGCTTACACAGCAAGAAAAAGAATAAGGCTTCCAACATTCATAACTGGCAATGAAGAAGTACTTTACATAATACAGGTATTATGTATTCTATTCTGAATAGAGAAAATAATTTTACTTGAATCTTCTGTTTAAAACCATAATGTTATGTAAAAAAGTATCAGCATTAAATTACAAAATATTTGTAATTCACCCTTCCCCTATGTTCTAAGAAAAATGGGATCTAAAGAAGATACAATTGTTTCATGGGTGACAGTGGCAATATAGGCTACTTAATTCAATTCACAATTTTTCTGTTGTCAACTAAGGAAAACCAAAAATCTGAGAAAGAGAGGGGATAAAGATATTTGTCTTTTTATGATACTGTTGGTGCCCATTTCTTTTTTTCTTTTTCTTTTTTTAAATTTTAATTTTTATTGAATTATAATTAATTTAAAATGTTGTATTAGTTTCAGGTATACAACAAAGTGAATCAGTTATACATATACATATATCCACTCTTTTTTAGATTCTTTTCCCATATAGGTCATTACAGAAAATTGAGTAGAATTCCCTGTGGTATACAGTAGTTCCTTATTAGTTATCTATTTTATATATAGTGGCATGTATATTTCAATCCCAATCTCCCAATTTATCCATCTCCCCCTTTCCCCCCTGGTAACCATAAGTTTGATTTCCACATCTGTGACTCTATTTCTGTTTTGTAAATAAGCTCATTTGTACCATTTCTTTAGATTCTACATATAAGCAATATCATATGTTATTTGTCTTTCTCTGTCTGACTTACTTCACTCAGTATAACAATCCCTAGGTCCATCTAATTTGCTGCAAATGGTATTATTCTTCTTAATGGCTGAGTATTATTCCATTGTATATATGTACCACATCTTCTTTATCCATTCCACTGTCAGTGGACATTTACGTTGCTTCTATGTCTTGGCTATTGTAAATAGTGCTGCTATGAACACTGGGGTGCATGTATCCTTTTGAGTTACGGTTTTCTCTGGATATATGCTCAGGAGTGCTATTGATGGATCATATGGTAGCTCTATTTTTAGTTTTTTTAAGGAACCTCCATACTGTTCTCCATAGTGGCTGTATCAATTTACATTCCCACCAAATGTTTATTATAATCATTATTACCAACATGAATTTTAAAGAAATTAGTAGCCATTAGACAACTGTCATGTGTGTCAATTTTAAGGAGACGTTACCCTGTGTCTTGTTAATGTCCAAAGGGTTTGAGGGGATCAGATTGCAGGCAGAGCAGGAGCTTTTTATTAATTTCAAAGATTAAATTGAAAGAACAATATAATTGAAGGAAAATTTTCCTCAGATCAATAGAATAAGGTTAACAAATGGTAGAATGAATGGCCTGGCAATATATACCTGCTCCATGTGCTGAAATACCTCATTAAAATTTTTTCTTCCTGTTTCTTTAGTATTTTCAACTGAAAGTCAACCATGTGAACCTGGATTTCAAAAAGGAAGAAGCGAGTTCTCATTTTTTAGCTTACAATTCACTTTCCATGTGAAATGCTTTTTTCTCTGTCTGGAATTACATTACAAATATCACAGAGATTTTGCTCATTTTAAGCAACAAGCCCAGGTATTTAGCCTTTGTTCATAAAGAGAACTGATTGATGCTCAGTTCATGTGCTCAAATGGAAACAGGCATTGAGGTAATTATGACCACTTCTGAGCCATATTCACAGCCAAGTTCAGGCATCCATTTGCTGTGGGTCTGCCGACACCCAGAGTAACATAAACCAAAAAGAACAACAAATGTAAAGTGTGGGTGCTTCTTAGTGGGGAAAGATGCTGGCAGGAAAGAAGGTAGAGCTGTTGCTGACCCAGGTCCTTGGACTCTTTAATCAGTAGAAATTGATAAGGGGCCAGATGAGGAATTCAGGCAAGGCTTTATTGGCACTTGTGCTGCACAGAGTGAAAACATGTAACAGGCTCCCTTGCTCGTTTCCTGAGGGGGGTGAGCAGGTGTCTTACATGGGGTGAGGGTAGGAGCAGACCCATGGGTCCAGCCAGAGGGGAGGCTGAGGTGGTCAGCCCACCCCCTTGGTGGTGCCATGTGCAGGGATAATGTGCAGTACCCTGCTTTTGCTCCCGACACCTCAGAAGTGGCAGCTGGGTTTTGGTGTTTTGTATCTTGTCATTAATTTGCCCCAACTGTGCATGCACGCAGTTATTTTTAGTCCCATATAGTTTCTTTGTATTCTGTTGCTCAGAGATGTTTGTCCAGGCTCAAGCAGTACAACAAAGGGTCCCAGGTCCCAGGTCTCAGCCTGTCTCAGAGCTGCCAGGGCCTAATTCTAGACCGTATGAGTGCTGGACACCTTTGTCTGGGGGATCTTTACTGGACTAGCCCTATCTGTTGGATCTGAAATGAAAGTGGCCTGGGGACCAGGAAAGATCCAGGCTTGGAAGAAATACCTCTTCATTGTTATCCAAGATTATTATAATAATAATAACTAAAAATGAAGTGTTTTGCTATGTGCCAGTTAAAAATTTAACTCTTTAACAAGCACTACCTCATTTATGCCTCACAACAATCCCATGAAGTAAGTACTATTTCCATCATCATTTTAAAGAATAACTCTTGGAAAATGGGAGTAAGTTTTCCAAAGTGATATAAATAGGGACAGAGGCAAGAATTGAAACCTTGTCTGTCTGACTCCAAAGCCTAAGCTCTTATGCACTGGGCAACCCTACCCTTATTCTCCTATGTCACCCACCATATCTCCCCTAGGCTGTCCTTTCTCTACACTGCAGTCAGCTTTTATCCTAATTCTCAACTCCAATCATATTATTCCTTTGCATAGGACATTCTGATGGCCCCACTTCCACTCAAGCTCCTGATCCTGGCCTCCAGGGCATTCCGATTTGTCTCTCCAAAGTCATCTGATGGACACTGGGTTCTAAGCAAACCACACTGCTGCTCCTGATCATAACGCATAATTCCCTGCCTCTCTGCCCTTGTCCCACAGCCCTCTCAGCCTGGACTCTGCTCCATCATCTTCCCTAGTTAAACCACTACCACCACAATGTTCTCCTTACTCTGTACCAACTGTTGTAACCAGCCTTTTACACTGTGAGGTAGCTACTATTATTATTCAAGCTCATCAATGCCAGGTTCAAGGCCTCACAGCTAGTGAGTAGATTGGGGAGGATTTGAAGGCAGTTGGCTGATGCCAGGGTCTGAGTTCCCAGCCACTACGCTATGCAGGTGAATGATGTCGTGCCAAAGCTTTGGAGACTCACGTGTGTGCAAAGCACTTTGCTCAGCTTTCCTGATCCCCTAGTGAGAATCAGCCATCAGCTCCTGCTTCCCGCAGGGGACCACAATGTGTGCCTCTGTTACAAAAATTACTCCACTCTGTTTCAATTTAGCCATGTGTCTCGCCTACAAAATGTGCTCTGTTTGAGGCCATGCCATTCATTTTGTGTCCTTCATGAACCTAGTGCCATATCTGAAGCTCAGCAGGCACTTACTTGATGTGTACTGAATTCATTCAATGGCTGTTTATTGAACTCCTGCAGAAGTTATCTCACTCCTGCCTGTAAACTCCCTTAGGCAATTGTTCTTATCCTTTCTTGATTCACACCCCCCTTGGACAAGCTGATGAAAGCCATGCATCTTTACAACAGAAAAATGCAACAACCAGCAAAATTTTACATCCTTCCTGTTGGCTCATGGATACTGGATTCAGAGTCTAATTGATTTGAATTCAATTATCAGTGAATTGAATTGTTCTTGTTATTTCCTTTTTTCAAGTTATAGAAATCCAACTTAAGCCAGCTTAGACAGAGAGAGTTTTTTTTTAGCCTAGGGAGTCCAAGAAATGGTTACATTAAAAAAAAAATATATAGATGTGTGAGCTTGGCTTGTGGAACAAATGGAACATGAGATTCTAACATTTTCAGGATATGCTTCTATCTGAAGATCAACTAATCTCTCAAACTCACTTCCTCCACAAATTGGAGAATAAGCTTGCTGATAGGTCCTGTGCCTCACACCCCACCAGAGAGGAGTTACCCCTTCTCCCTCTTAGTAATACTTAAAAAAAAAAAAAAACAAGGAAATATTCTGATTGGCCAATTTAAGTGACATGTCAGCTCCCAGACATGGGAGTCAATTGGAGAAAGAAAAGCTCCACCAAAGGAATGATATTCTGAGAAGAGGTGGAGAGCAGAGCATCACCACCACTTTTTTCACCATCAACCCCTGGGCACCTGCCCCTGCCATCTCTCCCTGGAAGCTCTCTAAGCCCCCATTCTTCTGTGCCCTCCCACCTTCATTCCAGCACCATCAAAACTTGCCTGCTCTATGCCACAAAGAGCAAGGACCCAGCTCTTTGCTTTCTAAGAGAACAGCTAACAGTGAATAGATCTGGGCTAGACTACGAAGGAGAAAAACAAAACAAAACAATTACCTGGCTCCCCCTCCTGCTTCGATAAGCTATTTTATCAGTGGCCATTTATAATAATCACCTTAACCTACAGTAGTTCTAACATGGAATTTTGCTTAATTTTACACATCACAGATTTAAACAACACTGACTTTTAGAGCTGGGAGAGTCCCTTGAGATCATCTTGCCCCATACCTCATTTTATAGATGAGGAAACTGAGGATTAGAGACTCATTTATTTAGGTCACACAGCAAACTGGTATTAGGCCCTAAGCCAGAGTGTATGGATGCTAATTCCCAGTCTAGTTGTCTTCTTCCTTCGTTGTAATGCAGTGAAGAAAATGTTTGGTTTGTCATAGGCCTAGTGAGGCTCACTAATCACTGTGCCTGTGTGTTTCCTTACTGGAACAAGTCATGACTTCAGTATTCCGGAAAACATATAGAATTAGTTGGCTATATGGGAGGCTTGTGCTGGAGGTGTTGTGAATATGGGCTTGGGAGCCAGGCTGGTTATGTTCATTTTAAGCCTTACCACTTACATGCTTGGACAGGTAAGTTAATATTTTTGTGCCTCAGTGTCCTCATCTGTAAAATGGATCCTCCTCCAGCTCTTCTAAAGCAACAGCCCCATTTAGCATTTGTTGTTCTTTTGGTTCATGTTCCTCTGGGTACAAGCAGGCCAAATAGATGCCCAAGAGTCGTACCTACCACATTAGGTTTTAGAAGAATAGATTAATTCATGAAAATCACTTAGAATATGGTCTGATGAACTGTAAGCATTCCATGAGTGTAACATCTGTAATTAAAATGAAGTTGTCAGGAAAAAGGGAGTATTTTAAAGGCAAAGGCCATAAAACAGAATTTCCTGTAGGTCAAGTAATTCAAACCCTTAATTAGCCTCAATTTCCTTTCTGTCGCACCTTCTTATGAAAACAAAGCAAAGAAAACTCTTACCAGGAATTTCATTAAAAATAATAAAGCGAACAATCCAATATAAATAAACCTAAAATATTCCTATATTTAGCCCAATGTGCTAAGCAGGTTATCTGGATCAGCTGCCCTTTGCAATCAAAACTGACATTCAGAGTAATGATTTGTGTCCTCAAAGACAAAATAATTATAATTGCTATCATTTGAGGACTGCTTACCAAACAACAGGCATCATGCTGAGTACTTAACATACATTATACACCATGCAGACACAGGCGTGCATGTACACACACACATAAACCCCCCCCCCACACACTCATTCATTTAATCATCTTAACAACTTTAGGGGCATGGGTTTATTCTTATTTTACAGTTAAAAGTACATTTTATGCTTAATGAAGTTGAAGCTTGGAGAAGAGAAGTGAATTTCCAAGTGTATAATTGGTAAGTGGAGCTTGGAGTTGAACACAGAGCTTTCTGAATCCACAGCCAGCACTCTCAACAGCTCTGTTTACAGTCTTAATACTCCAGTTACCAAACAAAGAGAATATGGCGATTTATTTTCCATTTTCAGCCAGACAACAAAAAAGGTTTCTGCTTGGCTCTTAACTGACTAGAAACTGAAGCAAATTCAAGAACTTCATCCTCCTCTAAGAATCCGCTTACAGAGCTTCTATTTCCCAGTGTTTTTTTTTTTTGTTTGTTTGTTTGTTTGTTTTTGCGGTACGCGGGCCTCTCACTGTTGTGGCCTTTCCCATTGCGGAGCACAGGCTCTGGACGTGCAGGCTCAGCGGCCATGGCTCACGGGCCCAGCAGCTCCGCGGCATGTGGGATCTTCCCGGACCGGGGCACGAACCCGCGTCCCCTGCATCGGCAGGAGGACCCTCAACCACTGTGCCACCAGGGAAACCCCTTCCCGGTGTTTTTAATTATTCTTCATCCTACCATTAGCAAGGAAAGCCAAGAATTGACTGGAGACCATGGACTTTGACTCCATATGCACAAGGACTGTGTTTTATTCATTTGTTTCCTCGAAGGAACCAGGTCAATGACTTATTAGTTTTAACGGAGAATAAATATTTATTGAACAAACAAATGAGTAAACAAATGTGCATATCAACCTTTCCATCATGGAGCTATGTTTGAAAGAGGAAAAATGTTCTGTCCAGAAAAACAGATTGTTTAATGAAAGAAGTACTAACTCAAGTGCTTACTAGCTGTGTCATCTTAAACAAGTTACATAAACTCTCTGACTTTGGTTTTCTCATTTGGAAACTGAGGGACTGCTTATCATTTCATTTACAGTGTAGGGAGAATTAAATGTGCTAAAAAATTCTAAAATGTCTGTTACACAGTGGCCACTCAAAAATACATTTTGTTTACCCTCATTCCTTATTTTTTTATTTCCATCATAAGCCTATTATTTTCTTACACTTATACCATTGATAAATAGAATCTGTCATTTGCAAAATCCTTTGCAATTTACAAAGAATATCATGTTATCTTTTTTGAACATCACAATAGCCTTGAAAGATAAGAAGGATAGAATAAACTCATTTTATCTCAAGTTACAGAGGACAAAACCTATTCTGTTCTCATTTATACAGTGAGTAAATCATAATACCAAGACTCATATCTAGATTCACTGACATGAATTCTGAGCTTTCCTCAGTTCTCCAAATTGCTTCTGGAGAGAGTGAGAAAAACCAAAGCTTAAATCTTTCAATTAACTATTATATATGTTCTAAATGTAGAATTCCATACTACCACAATAATCATAAAGCCATATGTATTCTTCAGGTTTAACCTTATAATACCCTTCCTTGTGGAAATACCTTCAATTCGTTCTATTAAAAACCAAAATTCAGCCAAGTAAATTTGAAAATCTAATTGCTTTATTCAACTATTCATGAATAGGGCAGCATCCTATCTAGCAACTAGAACAGTGATCAGAGGACTTGTACAAAATGGAAGGCTTTTATAGGAAAAATGGTGGGGCAAGGGAGCTACTAGAAAAACAAAAGAAATTATTCTTTTTAGACCAGGACATCTTTTGTAAAGGGAGGGAAGAGCAAGGGTTTTCTCATACTGATGCCTCTTCTTCCTCTTGGAGATGGAGAGGGTCCCTGTGACAGACTACCTTACTGATGCTTGACCAGAAAATTCCAGACTGGTAGATTAAGATTAAATTTCTGTGAGAGGTTGAAACTGCAGTTAGATCAGGTATTAAATCTAGGTTTGGTATCATGGGCTTCTAGCATGAGTGATGCCACTAGAGGACTGTGATTTTCTTTTCAGCAGTTCAGATAACCAATTATAGCAATTTTTCACCAGGTGTCACTCCAATGTTAATACCTGATAAGAACAGATTATCAGGTGTCCTTAACATAGCCATGAGTAAAATTCAGAGCTCAACTCTAGGTAAAGCCAGCTATTGTTCTTTGGAGCAAACAGGATATAGGTAGGTAGATAGGATAGATTTTTTAAAAATAAACTCTGGTTTTTACACAATGGTCAAGAGAATTTCACTCTTCTTTCTGACTTTTGAAAGTGTAAGAACAAATGGGAAAAATTAATAATAAGATAAAGTTTATTTTGAACTAAAAGGTTATTCCATTTTTATATGCTTTGTTGAAGAGCAAAATGCTTTTGTACAGTTATTAAATTATTCACCACTCCACATCATGCTAGGGTGCCATTGTACAGGCAAATAGATTTCTCTGTACAGAAGGAAAAATAAGTCAACTCTGAGTCACTTCAGGAAACTAACATTTTTAATAACAGCATATTACCAGTATTTGACATCTATTAAACATCAAGAGATGCTCCAGAGTGTCTATTATTTAGTGAGTATTTCAAAGAACAGTGAGTTATGCTAATCCCAGTTTAAAGATAACTCAGGATATAAATTTGACTGAAAAGGACACAAACTGGAAAAGAAGGAAGAGGATTTATAGACAGAGATAGAAAAAAAGTCAACATCTCCTTGTCTCTGGTGTCCAGTGTGCTGAACCTTCACACTCATGGAATGAGTGCTTCTGTCAGGAAGAATTTCCTCTACCCTTGTAGGTTCTCCTGGCTGGTCTAAGAATTAAATCAACATAAGACATATTAACAGAAGAAAATCAAATTTAATTTCATATATACCAAAACACCACATACATGAGAGGTTCAGAAACAGAAAGATAAAATTAGGAATATAAGCCATCCGAACTAAGGAATGAGATAGGAGCCTGGGGCTTCCATGGACAGGAGGGTCATTCATAGGATGATAAGAAGAGCAGATATTTGGTACTTAGATGTCTGCCCTGCCATATAGATGGGGCCACTTAGATAAAACTTATCTCCAGTAATAAGTCTGTTCAGGGAAAAATCACCAACTTAAATTATCCTAAGTAGTTAAAGGTAGGGCAGTAGTTTCTCTTGAACTCACAGGGTCTCAATTGCCTTTAGCACAAAATAATCCTCATACAAAAGTGACACATTCTGCGGAGTTCTGAATCCTTATTTTTCTCTTTAACATTAATCTTAAGAGAAAGTCCCCTTTTAGGATAAGAAAACTGAGGCATATGAATGGATACAAAAACAAGACCTGCAAATATGCTGCCTACAAGAGACTCAATTCAGATCTAAAAACACACACAGATTGAAAGTGAGGGAATGGAAAAAGGTATTCCATGAGACTGCTACAAACAACTATATGTCAATAAAATGCACAACCTAGAAGAAATGGACAAATTCCTAGAAATGTACAACCTCCCAAGATTGAACCAGGAAGAAATAGCAAATATGAAGAGACCAATTACCAGGAAAGAAATTGAATCAATAATTTTTTTAAAACTCCCAATAAACAAAAGTCCATTACCAGATGGCTTCACAGGTGAATTCTACCAAATACTTATAGAAGAGTTAACACCTATTCTTCCAAAATATTCCAAAATATTGCAGAGGAAAAATGTTCCTGAACTCATTCTGCAAGGCCAGCATCACCCTGACACCAAAACCAGGCAGTGATACCATGAAAAAAGGAAAATTACAGGCCAATATCACTGATGAGCATAGATGTAAAAATCCCCATAAAATATCAGCAAAGAGAATCCAATAATGCATAAAAAAGATCATACACCATGATCAAGTGTGATTTATCCCAGGGATGCAAGAATTTTTCAATATCCATAAATCAATCAATATGATAAACCACATTAACAAACTGAAGAATAAAAACCATAGGATCTTCTCAATAAAGGCAAAAAAAGCTTTTGACAAAATTCATCATCCATTCATGATAAAAACTCTTCAAAAAGTGAGAATAGGGGGAACATAACTCAACATAATAAAGGTCATATATGACAAACCCACAACTAACATCATACTCAATAATGAAAAGCTGAAAGCATTTCCTCTAGATCAGGAACAAGACAAGGATTCCCACTCTCACCACTTTCATTCAACATCGTATTGGAAGTCCTAGCTACAGTAAACAGACAAGAAAAGGAAACAAAAGGAATACAAATTGGAAAGGAAGAAGTAAAACTGTCACTGTTTGCAAATGACATGATATTGTATGTAGAAAATCCTAAAGACACCACCAGAAACCTACTAGAGCTCATCAATTAATTCACTAAATTTGAGGATATAAAATTAATATACAATAATTTGTTGCATTTCTATACACTAACAATGAACTATCAGAAAGAGAAATTAAGGAAACAATCCCATTTACTATTACATCAAAAAGAATAAAATACTTAGGAATATACCTGACCAAGGAGGTGAAAGACTTATATGCTGAGAACTATAAAACATTGATAAAGAAAATTGAAGAAGATTTAAGAAGAGATGGAAAGATAGCCCCATGCTCTTAGGTTGGAAGAATTAATATTGTTAAATTTGCCAAACTACCCAAAGCAATCTAGAGATTTAATATGATTCCTATCAAATTACCCATGACATTTATCACAGAACTAGAACAAATAAGCCTAAAATGTATATGGAACCATAAAACAACCAGAATTGCCAAAGCAATCCTGAGGAAAAAGAACTAAGCTGGAGGCATAACACTCCCATACTTCAGACAATACTACAAAACTACAGTAATCAAGAGTGTGGTATTGGCACAAAAACTGACATATGGAGAGGATAAATGAAACAGAATAGAGAGCCCAGAAATAAACCCACACACCTATGGTCAATTAATCTTTGACAAAGGAGGCAAGAATATACAATGGAGAGAAGAGAGTCTCTTCAGCAAGTGGTGTTAGGCAAGCTGGACAGCCACATGTAAATCAATGAAGTTAGAACACTCCCTCACAAAAATACACAAAAATAAATTCAAAATGGCTTAAAGACTTAAATATAAGACATGACCCCATAAAACTCCTAGAAGAGAATATAGGCAAAACATTCTATGACATAAATCATATATCAATGTTTTCTTAGGTCAGTCTCCCAAGGCAAAAGACAGAAAAGCAAAAATAAACACATAGGACCTAATCAAACTTACAAGCTTTTGCACAGCAAAGGAAACCATAAACAAAATGAAAAGATAACTTAAAAAACTGAGAGGAAATATTTGCAAATGATGCAACCAGCAGGGACTTAATTTCCAAAATATACAAACAGATCATATAACTCAATAATAAAAAAAACAAACAACCCAATCAAAAAATAGGCAGAAGACCTAAATAGGCATTTCTCCAAAGAAGACATACAAATAGCCAATAAGCACATGAAAAGATGCTCAACATTGCTAATTATTAGAGAAATGAAAATCAAAACTACAGAGAGGTATCACCTCACACCAGTCAGAATGGCCATCATCAAAAATTCTACCAATAATAAATGCTGGAGAGGGTGTGGAGAAAAGGGAACCCTCCACACTGTTGGTGGGAATGTAAATTGGTGCAGCCACTATGGAGAAGAGTATGGAGGTTCCTTAAAAATCTAAAAGTACAGTTACCATATGATCCATCAATCCCATCCCTGGGCATACATCCAGAGAAAAGTCTAGTTCAAAAAGATACATGAAACCCAATATTCACAGCAGCACTATTTACAATAGCCAAGACATAGAAGCAACCTAAATGTCCACCCAAAATGAATAGATACAGAAGATGTCACATATATATATATATATACACAATGGAATACTATTCAGCCACAAAAAAGAATGAAACAATGCCATTTGCAGCAACATGGATGGACCTAGAGATTATCATACTAAGTGAAGGAAGTCAGATAGAAAAAGACAAAGAGAGAAAGACAAGTCTGTATATAAAATAAACAAGGTCTTACTATATAGCACAGGCAACTATATTCAATACCTTCTAATAAACTATAGTAGAAAAGAAAGAAAAAGAAAGAAAACTGATGCACAGAGTGACTGAGGATCTGACTCTTATTCACATGGCTCAGGGCTGGTGCCAGTTGGCTGAAGCGCAGCTCACAGGGAAAGTTAATCCCCAAGGCAATTCTAACTCCCCCATCTTCATCTTACCCCCTCTGGTACCTCACACCCCAGCCCCAGCCCCAGAGGTAATTCATCTGGCAAAAGTCCTGTGACTACTCTTCCAAACCAGATTTTCTTATCCCCTTGAAAAGTACAGGGCATCCTCAACCTCCCCCTGATCTATTCAGCTCAAAACAATTGTTAAATGGCTCTGAATATTCAGGCATAGGCAAATAGAAATAAAAGCTGAGAGGCAATTTGTTATTAATTTTGCCTCTGGTTCCTGGTGTGAGTAGAGTTACATCAGTTTTGTATATCAGAAAGGTTATTTTTCAAATAAACCGAGTCAGATTTCCTTCACACGTATCTCTGTGGGCCATGGAATCCTGCAGCTGTTAAGGCGTAAAGGCATTGCTCAGTGCTGAGAGCTCACCCTAAAGTGATTAAAACAGACTGCAAAATTATCTGCCAAATCTGATGAGTAGGAAAATGAAGGCTAATGGAAGAAGTGCACAAAGTCATATTTCCAGACAAATCACACCAGATCTCACTCATTAGGGGATGAATCTACAAAGTGTGCACTACAGTCAACCACCAGCTGAGATTTATATCAGCCTAATTTAGTCTTGAACCCAGCTCATAGTAATAATGAAGTTAATAGAAAAGATAATGCTATGTGTGCAGTATAAGATGCCTGAATTTTAAGTAGAATAGTCACCTATTCTACTAAAATAGTCAGTATAAGTGGTGTGATGGTCAGCTTCCTCTGCCCTCAAACATAAATAAGACAGGTGACTTTATACCTGAAGTGCTATGATTTGAGACCTATTTCTATAGTTTAGGCATTGTTCCTGTAAACAACATTCTCTTTTAAAATGCAAGAGCTCCTGCAGGTGGAAAGCAGGAAGTCAATAAAATACTAGTGTGAATCATTATAGGAAATGTTTTTGTTTGTTGTTAGAGGACCTTAAGCACCCTATGAAGCACTGGACACCCTGGAGAATAGAGGACCTGAAAGAAGTGAAGGAGAGGAAGACAAAAATGGGGTAATTTTTCATGTGGCTGTTTATCACATCAGAGGACACCCATTTTCTAACTCCTGGACAGAGTCCTAAAGATGAAGTTAACAATATATAGTGTTTACTCATATACAAATTACACTTGCTAAAAGTGTCAAGAAACATAGCTGCACTTTTGTGGCGGAAGAAATATATACCTTTTTTCCATATAGATGGCAACGATTTTATGACATTCCTCTTCTTTGTAAACATATTGTCATTTGGGGGCTTCTATAAAACAGTTTCAATCTGATTTGTATAATTCCACTTAAAAGCATTAGAGGAAACATCTGATACTGTCTCACAGGCCTCTCTGGAACCATCTGTTTCTCTTTGTTCTTGTTCTTTGGGCTTTTGTTGCTCCTGCTTCAGTGCCTGCAGTTTGTAGCTAAGTAAACAAAACTGCTGTCACTCCTGTCCTCACTACTCAGACTTCCACACCTCAAATGCTGCTGCAATGGTGTGCAAGCAGCTCACCAACTGCTTGCACAACTTCAGAGATGGCTCCCTGCATGGTGCCAAGGCAGCCTGTGAGAGGGCAGCCCAGGCTGAGCCACGGTCAAGGGATCTGTATCAGCCTCTTAGTTATCAGAGTTTATCAGATGGAAGAGATCAAATTGTTCAGCTGCCTTTTTCATTTTGAATGCTGAGCATCTGGTGTTTGATTGTGTATTGCCATGTAAGAACACAATAATCCTCAAACATTTTGATCACAAATAAATCGGTGGGTGAGGAAAAATGTGTTCCTGCTGGTTAATGTCTCCTTAGCTTTGATAAAAGGTATGGAAGACATTACACAGAACCACAAATTGCCAAGGAAAGCAGTGGGTCATAGACTTTTTGGAGTTTGGAGAAGCCTGCAAGATAATCTAATTCAATTCCCAGTCTAATTTACCTCTTTCAACTTACAAGTGAAAAAGCTGATTCCCAGAGGGGAAGTGATCACCTCCTTAGGTAATGGTAAGTAGTAGCATCAGCGCCAGAATCAAAAGTCTGCTCCAACTGATAACTGGAAGACCAGGGTGGTCTTGCCTCTGGCTGATCCTGTGGACAAAAGAGCTTTCAACTCCCCCACAGGCCAGTGTGAACTTAAGGGACAGGGCAGAATAAAGAGAAACCAGGATTGATTGTGACTGAGGGCACCATTATTTTCCTGACTCCAACATTCCCGGGGATTGTGAAATGGCATTTCTTATAGGTGTCAACTGTTACTCTTTATTAATTGTTTAAATCGGCATGACTGGTCTGAAATAATAAGAAACAAAGTGAGATGTGAATTTGAAAACTATTCAAACAGGAGAAACATACTAATTAAAACTTTAAAGTGGGGAGGTTTAAGAAGTATGATTTAGACTCTGAGTTGTTGACAAATAACTTTTTTTCCCTAGAGACCCAGTGCTAATTAACTAGGGGCAGCATTCCCTAGTATAATAGTGGTGGAGCTGAAGGCTGTTCTGTTGAGAATCTTTTCCCAAACCAAGGAACTCTCAACCTCTGAGCACTTGAGATCCTCCTCCTAAACCCCCATGTCCCAGATTTGATGTGGTTAGACTGGATAATCCACTAATTCATGAGTAGCTAACTTTCACAAATTAAATATCTGAGGGAAATGAATGGAGGAAAAATAAGATATGGTGATGTTGTATATATGAGGAGATTAGGAGAAAGAAAAAAAGTTACACATTAATCACATCAATAATGTGCTCCCCCAGTGTAAAAAAGTGTAGCCACTATGGAAAACAGTGTGATAGTTCCTCAAAAATTAAAAATAGATTTACCATATGATCCAGAACTTCTGGCTATATACTCAAAAAGAATTGAAAGTAAGGACTCCAGGAGATATTTGTCTACCCATGTTTATAGTATCATTAATCACAATAGCCAAAAGGTGAAAGCAACCCAAGCGTCCTTTGACAGATGAATGAATGAACAAAATGTGTATACACACAATGGAATGTTATTCAGCCTTAAAAAGGAATGAAATTCTGACACATGCTACAACATGGATGAACCTTGAAAACATTATGCTAGGTGAAATAAGCCAGGCACAAAAGGACAAATATTTGTATGATTCCACTTGTATGCAGTACCTAGAGTAGCCAAATTCATAAAGACAGAAAGCAAAATCGTGATTTCCAGGGTCTGAGGTTGGGAGGAAATGGGAAATTATTGTTTGATGGGTACAGAGCAATTTAGGAAGATGAAACAAGTTCTGAAGATGGGTGGTGGTGATGGTTATACCACAATGTGGATGGAATTAATTCCACTGAACTGTACACTTAAAACTGTTTAAAATGATAACTTTTATGTTATGTATATTCTACCACAATAAAAAAATTGTGTTTCTTCTTCCATACTGTAGAGTTATCATTAGGTAACAGGTATCCAGCCAATAATGACATTCCCGGATCCCCTTGCATCCTGGTGGGCCTTATGAATAGCTCTCACCAGTGGAATGTGTGTAGGAATAACATATATTGCTTTTGCATCAAGGCAGCTAAGAAGCAAATGTGCCTTCTCCAGCCTCTCTTTCACCATTTGCCAGATATAGCAAGAGAGTAAGAGAGTGCTGAGACCCTAAAGGAAAAAGGAGCCACAAGGTGGGTCCTGAATCACCATGTGGTAGAGAATTGCATAAGACTTAGGAGAGTGAGAAATACAATTTTATTGTAAGTTACTGTAATTTTGGAGTTTATTGTTACAGTGACTAGCATTTTCCTAAACAATACATCAAAGAATTCAGTCCCTTTCCTTTCTAACCTAGGAAAATGAAAGGTAGACCCTAAGATTGAGCACCACTAATAAAGAAAGGTCAAGAAACACTGCTATGAGAGGGCAAAATTAGCTTGAGATCACTGGAAATCAATAGACACAAGGATGGACATGGAGGTTGGATTTTGAACCAAGGGGTGGTCTGATCCATTTGTGATATAAGAGGGCTTTTGCAATAAAGATGGGACCAAAATAAAAATTAATGTGACTTCGGGAAATGCTAAGAATTAGCTTCTGAATTACAAGAAAGAAGGTGATGGTAATGCCACCAAGGAGGTCAGTCTCTAAAAATGAATTGTATAATCATTAAAGCTACCATAAAAACAACCCCTAAATGTCCTTTCCAACTCTACTCTTATGACTGTGATTCTCACTTAGTTATACAGAGTTTTAGCTTATTTATAAGATGTTGCTGACTCAGATAAACTGCCTCAAGTTAGACCACAGGGAATTTTGGAACACAAAAGAATTGGTGAACACTAAATTTCACATAATTATAAGTGAAAGTATATGCTGCAATTCTTCTCACAGAATATTATAGTCGACTCTGGAGCTAGGAAGCAAGGCCTCTATGTTTATTGACCCCAAAGCTTCTGCCAATGGGTGTCAGAGTTATTCATTTATTTGTGAGTCACATATAGTAAGTATCTTTATTCTGGAAGAGCTTATATTTGTAGCTTAAAATAACAAATAGAGCACCCATGTGAATCAGAATCAGAGAAAAGAATGCTTGAATTAAAAAAAAGAAAACAAAGCATGACTGGGTGCTGTGATGCCCCCAAGAAGTTTCCAGTGCTGTCTTTGCCAGTGCCTGTCTCCAGTGGTCCTTGGAGAGAAAGTTAACAAAGCAAAAAACAAACAAACAAAAAAACAGTCTAATTCAAGACAGTAAACCAGCCAGAGCTTCGAAAGATGGAAGTTATGATGATTCTTCCAGGATTCCTTACCCCAGAACATAATGCAGGGAGAGGTAGTTCAGAGATAAAGGAGCCCATAGCATCAGAGATTCCTTTTTTCATTGATACAGTGGAATAGGAATAAGCAGAGACCCAGTGCAAAACTAGGTTTTGATCCCATATCAGACACAGAATTGTACACTCCCTTTTAGCAATGCTCTACATGTGAAAGTACTCAATAAGGTTGCAGGTATCCAGGTAGGTCACAGCTGAGGTCAGTTTGTCCACATGTGCTGTTGGAGACACTCCACTGATGCACATCCTTGAAATCCAATTTGGCTGGAACACAGGAACCTCACTGGTAAAAACAACTCAAGCCCTGACATTAATAAAGGCTTAGGCACATATACACAAGTTTAATGGATTTGGGGAATTATGTAAAAGAATCCAACTTTCAGGAAGAAACAAAGCACCTCAGAATGGGAAATCCCCATTTGTGAGGGAGTCAGGCAGGAGGACCCTAGTCAGCAATCACAGTGAGAGGAAGGGTGGCCATGTTTCTAGGAGCAATGTGAGCTGTTCTTGAACTTACTTTGTATTCACCCTTCTAGGGAATATCCAGGCATCCTGGGGTAGAGAGAACTGAAAGAACCCTGACCTTGGGTGACCAAATAACCACACTGGGGCATCACACACAAAAACCATCCCCACAGGACAGGAGAAGAAGATATATTTCCCTACCTGTTAGAAAGAAAGGCAGCATTTATTGTTTGTATAATTTTTTGATGAAGGCCATTGTGACTGGTGTGAGGTGATACGTCACTGTAGTTTTGATCTGCATTTCTGGTGTGGAGAAAAGGGAGCCTTCCTGCACTGTTGGTGGGAATGTAAATTGGTATGGCCACTATGGAGAACAGTACAGAGGTTCCTTAAAAAAACTAAAAATAGAGCTACCATATGATCCATCAATTGCACTCCTGGGCATATATCCAGAGAAAACCGTAACTCAAAAATATACATGCACCCCAGTGTTCATAGCAGCACTATTTACAATAGCCAAGACATAGAAGCAATGTAAATGTCCATCAAAGATGAATGGATAAAGAAGATGGGGCACATTTATACAATGGAATATTATTCAGCCATAAAAAGAAATGAAATTGAGTTATTTGTAGATGGACCTAGAGTCTGTCATACAGAGTGAAGTAAGACAGAAAGAAAAAAACAATTACCCTATGCTAACACACATATATGGAATCTAAAAAAAAAAAAAAAAAAAAAGGTTCTGATGAACCTAGGGGAAGAACAGGAAAAAAGACGCAGACGTAGAGAATGGACTTGAGGACATGGGGAGGGAGAAGGGTAAGCAGGGATGAAGTGACAGAGTAGCATTGACATATATACACTACCAAATGTAAAATAGCTAGTGGGAAGCAGATGCATCACATAGGGAGATCAGCTTGGTGCTTTGTGACCACCTAGAGGGGTGGGATAGGGAGGGTGGGAGGGAGATGCAAGAGGGAGGGGATATGGAGATATATGTATACATATAGCTGATTCACTTTGTTGTACAGCAGAAGCTAACACAACATTGTAAAGCAATTATACCCCAATAAAGACGTTAAAAAAAATTAAGTTAAAAACAAAAAAAAACAAAAACAGCAACAACACAAAGAACATTTATACAGTTCTCACTATATTCCAGGCAATGTTCTCAGGACTTTACATTTTGCTATCTCATTTGATCTTAAGCCTAGGAATGAGGTAATATTATTACTCTATTTTTCAGATGAGGAAACTGAGCCATAGGGAAGGAGGTTAAACAATGTGGTCAAGGCCACATATTTAGGAAGCTATGGAGTTAGGATTCAAACTCAGATTATCTGTCAACTGTATATCTTTAACCACAATTCTATGATAACCGACTTTGTGTTCTTGTGGTTTTGTGTTGCTAGCATGTAAGCATCACCTAAACTAAGATTAACAATCACCTCCATAATGGTTTTAATTAAAATTCCACAAGATTGGAAGACAAACTGGATGTCAGAGTTTTTCCAGTCTCTAAGATTATTTTAGCTCATGTCATGGAGAGGCTAAGGCCCTTTATTGGAATAATGGACTCCATCTGTGTTCCTGGCCTTTTAAGTTTCTTTGCCTTCTAGGTAATTTCTTCCTTTCCTCATAGCTCCTCAGATTCCTTTCTTTTTTTGTATTCTCTCACCTATTTTTTTTTGTTCTCCCTGTCAACTTGTCTTCCTATTGCTATTGTGCTGTAGCACAAATTAACCTTCTTCCTACTAATAAGCAACAAATTAACTCTTTAGGAATCATTCTACTATCCTTGGGGTGTGTGTCAAATGTATCAACAACATTTAAACCTATCTGACACCAGCTTCTACGTGTGGGCTCTTTCTCCACACCAAACAATTCTTCAACACCACCTGGGTGTCCTACAATTCAACTCAGTTCTGAAGCTATCTATCTGGAGTTCACATCAGATCCCACAGGTTAAGGGCTCAGTCTCATGGGACTGCTACCTCCTACCCCCTACTTCAGATGTCAATTGAAAGTCCAGGTTGTTACCTGTGCTTCTGACTGACTGGCTATAAATCAGAAATTCCCAAGAACCCCTCTTTGGGTTTGATTAATTTTCTAGAGTGACTCACTAAACTCAGGACACCAGTTTACTTGCCAGATTATCAGTTTATTACAAAGGATATTAAAGGATATAAACCAGGTGAAGAGATACATATGGTGAGGTCCTGAATGCAGGAATTTCTGACCCTGTGGCATGGAGTTGCAGAATTTGGGGGCCAGCATGGCAGCACGTTGATGCGTTGTGGTTCACCAACCTGGAAGGTCTCCCAGCCCAATCTTTTTGGGTTTTTATAGAGGCTGAATTCCATAGGCATGATTGATTAAATCATTGGCCATTGGTGCTTGAACTGAATCTCCAGCTCCTCTCTGCTCCCCAGAAGTTGGGAGTGGGGTTGAAAGTGCCAACCCTCTAGTCAGGGGGTTGGTTCCCATGGCAACCAACCCCCATCCTTAGGTAACATAGGGGTTTTCCAAAAGTCACTTCATTAACATAAAAAAAGACACTTTTTGGCTCTCATCACTTAGGAAATTCCAAGGGTTCCAAGAACTGGAAGAAGACAAAATATACATTTATTATAAATCACAATATGACACGTCTATAATTTTTTTGCTATAGTGTAGATATACAAACTAGTGACCTTACTAGTGGAAATTTTCTTAAAATGAAAAAAGAAGAAGGGGGTTGCATTGCCTTTAAATCCTGATCTATTACTATTTTTTTTTAAATTAAAAGTAATTAACCACATGAATTTGCTTGCTAGGGCTGCTATAACATAGTAGTATAGAATGGCTGGCTTAAACAAATTTATTTCCTTACAGCTCTGGAGGCTGGAAGTCTGCTCTCAAGGTGTCACCAGGATTGGTTTCTTCTGAGAGCCATGAGGAAAGGATCTGTTACAGGTCCCTCTCCTTGGTTTGTAGGTGACCATCTTCTCTCTGTGTCTTCATATCACCTTATCTCTCTGTGTCTCTGTGTCCAGATTCCCTCTTTTTATAAGGAGACCAGGCATATTGGATTAAGTCCCACCCTAATAACCTAATTTTCACTTAATTACCTCTGTCAAGACCCTGCCTCCAAATATAGTGACATTCTGAGATATTGGAGGTTAGAAATTCAAAATGTGTTTGGGAGCAGGGGCATATTTCAGTTCATAGCACCATACAAAGTAAAAATTGTCCAGTAGATTTACTTCTATCCTAAAAAATAAGAAATTTTATGGGGAGGTTTTTCTTTCAGTGGCATTAGCAGAGTATGTAGAAAAAATGATTGCAAGTACAGACCATGCTGTGTTTCTGGAAATTATCACAATATCACCAGTGTCTTAAGGCGGATTCTTTTTTTCAATAGAAACAGTGCTATAACTGGGGATTGCATTTCTGAAAATAGTTTTGGTACTAAGGTTTTTTCCTCCATTTACCCCATCTGGTGTAAGGTCCAGCTTTCCAACTCTTTCTTTTGTGCCTTCTGATTCTTTGGATCATAATGACATCTGAGAACTTTTTACTGGGACCTCCCTTTCCACATTTAAAAAATAGTGAAAATAGGAACATCCCTGGTAGACCAGTGGTTAAAACCACACACTCCCAGTGCATGGGGTCTGGGTTCGACTCCTGGTTAGGAAACTAGATCCCACATGCCACAACTAAAGATTCCACATACTGCAACAAAGATCCCTCCCGTGTCAAAAAAGATCCCACGTGTCGCAACTAAGACCCAGCACAGCCAAATAAATATTTAAAAATAAATAAATAAAATAAAATAGTGAAAATAATGACCTTCTCCAGGGGTTGTTGAGGGTTACATAATATTAACTGTGGAAAGACTCTTTCTCTTAATTGTATATAAATGGGTTTGCTCCCTATTTAAATTGTGAAATCCTAGGGAACAGGGAATGCATTCAACTCCCAATGGATAAAAGTAGGCACTAAAATAAATGTTTGTTGAGTAAACAAATCAATTCTATGATAAAAAGCATTATACTTTGTTTTAAATTCTAAAATAATCAGTTTCAACAAGGTATAAAATCCAAGGAGGAATATAAACCTGGGAACAGGCTAAAGGTATGACTTTGGAAGTGGAGGGTTGCAATGACAGGATTATCAGATACAGAGATGGGTCTTTCAGGAAAATGTGTTCCCAATGGATCTAGGAAAGAATCAGTAGTATGGGTTGAATAGTATCCCCCCAAATTCATATGTTGAAGTCCTAACCCCCCTTACCTCAGAATATGACTATGAAAATAAGGTTACTGAATATGGAATCAGTGAGGATGAGTCATACTGGAGCAGAGTATCCAATATGACTGTGTCCTTATAAAAGGGGGAAATTTGGACCCAAAGGCAAGCATACTGGGAGAACGTGATGTGAACGTGCAGGCAGAGATGAAGTTATACTTCCTCAAGCCAAGGAATCTAAAGATTACCAGCAACTCACCAGAAGCTAGGAGAGCAGATTCTCCCTCACAGTCTTTAGAAGGAACCTTTAGAAGGAATCCTGCCAACACCTTGATATTGGACTTCGGACTTCCAGGACTGAGAAAATAGATTGCTGTTATTTAAGCTGCCTAGTCTATGGTGCTTTTTTGTGGCAACCTAGGAAATTCAAACAATAGGACTGGCAGCAATGAGGGCCAACTGGATAGGGTACAAGTCAAGGCTCTTGCATCCTAAGAATCACTGTTTTGGGGTGAGGAATGGGACACCAATAAATCTGAAAAGAATGTGAGAATGGGAGTTTGGTAGACTGATATATGAGGCAGCTCTTGAGGACTTTAGCCCTTTAGTACAGAGGACTCAAAACTATTTAGTGGGGATAAAAACCAACTATAAACTTTTAAAATTGTTGGCAGGATCCTGCTGGGTTTCAGAGGGTTGGGGTGAGAATGGATAACAAGGTTGAATTAAGATGGTTGTTTGACCATTATGGGTGAAGAGATATATCAATGAGGATAGGTTAAATTTTATGTTATGTTGTGGCAACAAACAGCCCCAAATCTTAGTCATTTATAACAACAAAGGTTTATTTTGTGTTTGGGCCATATATCCACCATGGCTTGGGAGGAAACTCTGCTCATCAGTGTACTGGGATGATGGGTTCTACATTTTAAAAGATGCTTCTATGACTATCACAGCAGAGGGTATGATGCACAGCAAATAACATAGTAGCTCTTGAAACATCTATCGGAAGTGGCACATGTCACTTCCCCTCACATTGCAGTGATCAAAGAAAAATTTCAGGGGGTGCAATCATTGAACTTGAGGGTGGTCTTAGGGACTCACAACAAAGCTTCCAGGTGGTAAGAAGAGGCATTAGAAATAATTACACAGATGAATCCTTTGAAACCAGCCAAGTAAAACAGAAAGGATGCTAAGAGATGCTGGGAGTGGAGGCAACTGATTGACTGCCAACCTGACACTACTTATAAGAGGCCAAGACAGGCTGCTCTGGGATTTAACAGAGGACATTTGGATGCACGTTAATGTTGACACAGATAAACATCAGAATAAATAGTTTACCAATGATGTAGCTGAAGGTTATTTGGATGTTAATGTCCACTATGGGAAAGAATAACAGCACATCTCCAAACTGGGTCTAAAAGAGTACTTTTAACCAAAGGTAACTATTTGTTTATTTGCTAAATCACTGCCTTTTCTAATTATTCTGTTCAGAAAAAGTTAATGGAGATTTGCTACAGGTTATAAAACAGAAGACTTGTGAAATGCAAACATGCCATGTTTGAGAAAGTGCAAATGTATTTGCAGCTAACAACTGGCAGTAATCAAGGTTGCTATTTTCTCAAAATTGGTTACTTTTGGGAAAGAGAAGTAGAAACATCATCAGGTTTAATGAATTTGCCAATTGTTCTTACTGCATATTTGAATTTGTATGTCTCTATGTAATCAGTCAATGAATAAAAATAAACTGAATTAAAAAAAGAAGCCTACTTATTACTTTTAAATATATTTTTAATGTACTTTATTGTTGGTGCAAATATTTACCTCCTTGATTGGAGAATGTCTCAAGTGCCAGTTTGTAAACGGACTGTTCTCTTGCAGAGAATCATTTTGCTATTTGAACCTTGAACTATTCATTCAAATTAAATGAGGTATTATGTTAAATTGCTTTGCCTCTCTAAAGTGCTACACAAAAGTAAGCATTACCAGTCATTCTTATGGGCAGTGGCCCACAGTATTCTGTGTGTAATTTCTTATGCACCGTACTTTTTTTAATCTCAAGCATGTCTTTTTGGTAAATGGAGGTGTCAAACCTTGGGGTTTGACTAGATGTGGTCTGGTTGACAAGAGCAGGTTGGGGCAGACAGGAAGTGCTGAGGCCTGGAAAAAGATCTGTCCCTGAGGGTGGGGAAGCCACAGAAGTGAGGGAAATAAGTCAGGGAAATATTTTGACATATAGAACACACAATCCATGTATATATAAACTGACCAATGGGGTATCGGGAAATACATAGACTATGGGGACAGACAGTATAGGATCAGGCAGCATAGAGGTTATGAACTTGGCCCATGGGGTCACAGAGATATAGATTTGAGTTTCAGTTTTACCAGTCAAAAGCTGTATGATTTGGGATACATTAAAGTCTCTTTTTAAGCTTCAAGTTTCTCAAATATAAAATGAGACAATAGTAACCTTCTGAAGGCGTCATTGTTAAGACAAACTTAGACAGTGTATGTAAGGCATTAGCACAGTTCCTGACAAGTAGGGAGTGCTCATTAACTCTTAGCTCATATATATTTTAGGAGAGTTATTTTCAAATCAGAATCAATTGGTTTCAGCTGTGTGGAGAGGGTCACATTCGTTGTTTAGGACCACACAAATACTCTTAGAGAGGAGGAAGGGGAAGATAGCTCAGCCAGATCAACAGGCCACCTGTCATCACGTGAAGGAGGATGCACACTACCTGGGTGGAGGAGACACATTTGCTATTTGTCTTGCTGCTTTGGAGGTGAGTCTTCTCTCAACAGCTGCTGCTCCTCAACTTTGCTCATGGATGAGTCACAGAAAGTGCTTCATGGCTTTGCTGAGCACCATCAAAGCACCAGTCTCTTTCTCATCAGCCTGATGCATTTTTATGACACCTGGGTCACAGATGTGTATGTGTTTTGCGGGGGGGGGGGCGGTGAGTTCCTGACACACAGGGAGGGAGAGGTGGTATGGAAGGAAAAGGGCATTTCAGTGGAAATGAACAGAGCAGCTACACACCCCATTACAACGTGTCAGAGGTAACAAGACATTTACAGTGCTGAGGTCCTCTGACAATGTGTTTCAACACTTCATTTGACTTAGAATGATCTTAATTATTCTTCACACTTGAGCAAAACAAATCCAGCCATTTGCAAGGACAGATGGACCATAAAATGCATTAAATGAGCCCAAGGAAAGAGCCTCCAGACCATGGAAAGTGTTTGCATTAGGTCTTTACTCCCAGATCTGGGTAGGAACAGCCCCTCTAACTAATGAAGGAGTTGAAGCTGAGTCAGAGTGTCACTCAGGCAGCTAAGTGGGCAGCTCTGAGGCCACACAGTTCATTGTTACCATGGGTGCACCTTACCATGGTAACAATGAACAGCAGAGATTGTGCCTCATGCTGAGGAAGAACTTGGAGAGGTGGAACAGATGGTCTGTCTTCTGTTTCTACTTTGGGCATGACAGATGAGCAATGGATCCAATTATATCACTGGAGGGGACGAACCATCTAAGACATTTGTGGTCTATGGGGCTGGCTGTGGAGCCATGGATCAGTACCAGGTACATTGCCTGGTCCACCAGTCTTGTAGGGCCTGTTCAGGAGTAGCCACGGTAACCATAACCAACTCTGAGAATCATATCCTGGACCACCATCACTTGGGAAAGGAAGCATGAGGCTAGAAGTGACTACCACCAAGCCCAGCAGATGTTTTCTGTAGTCTGTGCAGACAATATGGATATGAACACTTTACCTTCATCACGAGACTGAATAATAAAAAAAAGACCTTCATTTTTTAATTCGTTTGTCAAAGAAAAAGTACTCACTTGTTGATCTTACTTAGTTTAGTGATTCTTCAAGTGTTTCCCAAGAATGCTGAGAATTATTTCACATTTAAGTAAATGACGAGCATATGTCCTAAAAGTGCTTTCTCTAAAGTTGGTTTCATAAGTGCATTATAAGTGTAACTCAGTAAAAGTTTCCTTGTCAAATAAATTTGACAAGGAATCCAAAATTAAACAGGTCTCTTCACTAAAGGACTTTATAGTCTTTAATTTATGATATGAATTATGGATATGTGAGTACAGCATATAAAATACAGCATACCCAAAGCTTATTTGACTAAAGAGTGCTTTTAGTCTGAAGCATTTAGGGGAAGAGGGAGCAAGGGTATATTTTGGACTAGTGTTTTGCAGATACCCCTTTTGGAAAAGGCCACTGTGCAGTACTTTAGGAATAATTAGGACAAAATCACACAATTTAGCACTGTACAAATGGTTGAGATTAGTTAAATCTCTATGCTCTATTTAAGACCATGAAGAGTTCTTTACTTGTGCTTGCTCCATGTATAAATGAGAATAGTACCTCAGTTTTGAATTTTTTCATCAAAACCTCCATATATGTGGCGGGTATTGTTCTGGCTTCCTTCATGTTTCTATTTAGTCCTTCAAGTCATGTGAAGGAAAAAGTAGCTGATTTATGGAAGAGTTTTCTAAATATGAGGCACTGAATGAAAAGTTATCTAGTGATTGACATATCATATACTACTTTGTATTTCAGAAGACTTAAATTCCAAGAGCCTTGATATTCTCAAAAACTTCACTGAAAAACACCAAAACCTAAGAAATAAGGTCCATGCTCTGTTAAATAGTTTAAATATTCATCCCCTGTAATCTTTTGCAGCCATTGTATGGCACATTCCCAATCAGAGACTTGATAAAGAACAAGTTCTGCCTCAGAAAGGTTATCCTGAATAATGTAAAATTAATGGCTATATAATTCGCCCCACGTATGCTAGGTAAATATACTCATTTATGGTATATTTTCAGACCACTAATAATCAGATCAGCCTAGACATTTCTCTGCTTTGTTTGTATTCTTGTGACACCAAATTGATAGCAGACCTCTAGCTCAATATTTAATAAATCTTCTCAGGAAATCTTCACCGATAATGAAAAGGACAATGGAGCCTGCAGTGTAGCAAGCTCATAACCCAAAATACTGCAACTGGGCTCGGTGAGCAGGATCGAAAGAGGAACGTGCTCACTCTGAGGCTGCTGGCATTAATGCGTTCACAGGTGAGCAGGGAGCTTCTGAATCTGCCAATCCCATTACACAGTCTCCTCTTAGCACTGGGCAGAGCTGCGGAGGCTGGTTGGGAGATGAAGGAGGAGCATGGTCAGGAGCGGGGAGGGGACACTGCCTAGAGGCACAATCTGGGCTGTGGGGTCAGGAGCAGAGATCCACGCTCTGCTCCAAGCTTTGCTGTTGTTTACCATTCCCTTGGGGGAGTGTCTGGGCTCGGATCCGTAGTCCCTGCTTTCCACACTGCACCTTGTAAATCACAACCACGGTGGCCTCGGGGCCACTGGGTCCCTAATGTGCTCTTATATATTGCACTGAGAGCTGCCCACTCAGATGACCTCCACAAATCTTGTTACTTGGAGCTGAGTGCACTGGAGAAATAAGTGTTGTATTTGGAAGGAAAAATTAATCATCCAAATTAAGTGGGGAAGATTCTGGTGTGATGTAGTAAAAGCATTATTGAAAGGGAAGGAAGAGGTTATGGAGGGGTGTGAAGAAGAATTCACATATACCTGTGACTCTATGGTTATATACAGGAGCTGTTTGTACTGTGAATAACAGAACCTGGATGCAGTAATATTATAATAATTAAAATAATAATAACCATTTACTGAGTGCTTATGATGTACCAGGCACTGTGCTAAGGGCCCCACAGGCTCCATTTCATTTAACTTTCACTAAAATAGGCACTATTATAATCCACATTTTACTTATTAGGAAACTGAGGCTCAGAGGGGTTGAGTAACTCACTCAAGATCACACAGCCTGTTGACAGTACAGCTTGGTTTTCAGACTCTAATGATGGGAGGTCTTAATTAAAAGCTGTGCTGATAATGAATCATATTATTTGGGGTGTGGGGGTAAAACAGATTTAAAAAAAGCAGAAGACATATTTCTTGCCAACATGGAGTTTATGCTCAATCAGAGAAGATAGACAAAGTATTTCAAATAGTTAATTAGATGTTTATAGAGGTGTATGGGGCTGAGAAAGAGAAGTGCAGGATGCTGTCAGGGCATTTCACAGGGGCCCTTGACTAAACCCATGCTCTACGCCCTACATCATTCTGCTTCTGTCCACAGCTTTAGGGACCAGCTTATGTACACCTGTACAAATAGAATGAGTTAGGAAATTCAGGTTCATCCCTCCCATCCCAACTCATATTTTAGAGTGTACACTGATTATCAGTTCAAGAAGAAGAAAATACATTGTTAGTGTGCATATTATCATCTTCTGTGCCTTAAATGTCTACTAGATAAAAAGTATATCTTTCTGGCTGGTTTGTCTACTTGATTTTTATGCCATTTTGAGCTTCTTAGGTGTGCAAGAGAACAGAGGCACATCTAGAATTCTGATTCCCAGTCTTTTTTACCTGCCTGATTGTGCTATTCCTTTGGGAAGAGCCAGAGGCAGAATGTGGGAGTACGGATCTGGGTGCCACTGCTCACTTTGGTTCCAGTGGGGTTGAATCTCATTGGCCAGATATGACTCGGGAAACTGTGCAGTCATAGGTGAGTTCTTTCTCTCCTGAGGTATTTTAGGGATTCCTCCCAACGGAACATTCCTCTCAGCTGAACCCCGCCATCTGCTCTTCTCTGCCCTGGCACTGAGAGGAATAGTTTTGTCTCAGGTCAGGTTCTCTAGAAACAGGCCCTGGGACAAAGTGCTCTTTGAAAACACCTAAGGAAGGGAGCAAACAGGGCCTGGAAAGGGACGGGGTGAAAGCCCAGGAAGGGTGTGGTCTCAGGCCTGATCCCTGAGGGTTCTGAGTCTAAATCACGTGCAGAGGTGTCCCACCTGGAGGCCAGCAGGCCAGGCTCTTATATTCCATATCAGTCCCCTCACCCTGAGGAGAGATAACCTCCTGGGGGGGTCTCAAGAAGCCAAGGAGGTAGGGTGGGTACAACAGCAGCAAGATCTGAAGGGAGCCTCTGTTCCAGACTCATAGCAGGGAGCACTCCAACCACCCCGAGTCCCAGTTCTTCAGTGGGGGTTGTGGAGGTTTATAGCACAAACACAACATAACATATTTTTACCTTTCTGATAACAGCCCAGCAGGTGGAGATTGGGGAGCTCAGGTACTGACATCAGAAGGCTCTCTAGATCCTGTGTTTCCTACTTCGAAGTGGGAGACAGTGGTCCTGCCAGTGGGAGTGCCTCCAGATGATGATCACTCCTGGAATGCAAAGTTGTTTTAAAGCATCTTCCCTTCAGGACAGACATCCTCTGGCTTGGAGTCAATAAATGACATTCTATTGCTTAGGGACAGTCTCCACATGGGCCACAGAAAGAGGAACCAGTTTAACACATTTTAAACTTACTCTCCCAAGTAATAAAGATTCTTCCCACCTCTGTACATTTCAAACTGCAAATATGACAATACAGAAAACTCTTATAACTCATTAACTTTTCTATATGCAAATATTTAATTCCAGTCTATATACAATTTAAATAATTGCTTCAATAATTTGTTTATGAATATCAGTCCTCCCAGAATGGCTTCCTTAAACCAATCACCTGGTCAAATTTTGTAGTGTCTTCCCAAGAGTAAATGATCCCTTTAAAGGACATTTCTTTCCCAAGTCTTGAGAGGTGTGGGGAAAAAAAAAAAAAGTAAGATATCTGCTTTCTAAGTCCTTGAAGCCTATTTTGTGTCTTTGCCAGAAAAAGAATGCTAAATGCTGGGTTCCCTTCTGAAGGGTCACTGTGATTTTTTTCCCTTGGTGTGTGTATCTTCCAGAATCCTAGATTCTGCAGTTAATGTGTGGAATAGCTGTTTAGAACGCCATGCTTCACTGAATAATCTCCTCTCCTCCCATTTTTCATGGAGCGATGTCCAATTAATTTCACATTGTATTTTTGATGGCTGCAACCAATTGGTTGTTTCAAGTCAGAAGTTTTTACCCAGAT
Source organism: Delphinapterus leucas (assembly GCF_059928025.1). Classification (NCBI taxonomy): domain Eukaryota; kingdom Metazoa; phylum Chordata; class Mammalia; order Artiodactyla; family Monodontidae; genus Delphinapterus; species Delphinapterus leucas. The sequence goes on along the minus strand of NC_143135.1, from coordinate 86,729,646 downwards.
AGAAATAACTATGGTGAGTAAAGGAGACTATATAACCAAAACAGAGAATCCACTTAGCCTTTGTTTGCATGCTGAAGCTTCTAATTTTTATATACCTGACTTCAATCAATCACAGATTCCTTTCAGAAAAGATGTGCATCCAGAGTCCCAATTTATAGATTTGCTGGTCGTTTATATGTTGGAAAACTTACCTGATGTTATGTCTTAAATTTACAATTTATACTCTGTGTCATTTGCTGCTGTTCTCCAATTGCAATGATTAACTGAATTACATGTTTTTTGAGCAGATGAAGACAATTTATGTAAGGAAGCAAATGCCTCCAAAGAAGAAGGATTTATGCATCTGTGTATGGGCCTCCATGAGCCTTCCTATGTACCCATGCCAGGCCAGTGTTTTCCTTCAAGGTAGGAGCCTCCACCGTAATGGAATGCATCCCCTTATAATGTCCAGGAGCTGTGGGAAGACAGATCCATAGTTCCTAATTAAAGCAGGGGTCGGTGACTGGTAAGACAACTCTCAAAATACACTGAACAAAGAAAAGAAATTAGATTCAAGGGAAGTGGAAATCAATACTGGCTCAAAGAAACTATAAATCTTGATATTCCATACAACAAGTATACACGCTTATCATTACTCATTCAAACACATGAGCCAGAATCACATTTAATGCCTCCTGGAAAGTAGCCAGATTTCTACCTGCCTGTAGCAAATGATGATTTATGCCAGGTAAGTGGTAGAAAAGAACTGATTTAATTAATTTTGTCACCAGGGTTTCTCAACCGAGGAAGGGTAAATTGGGAAAAAGGCTAGCAGTGTATTTTCTAATATTTTTTTGTAAGAATAATTTAAAATAGTCTACTGTATCTTATGTATGCTTGAGGTTAGCTATCTGTCTTCAAGTTGTATAACTGCCTTGTTTACTCTGACCATCACCAAATCAGGTCAGTGAACCCACCGATTTTCTTCTCCACTTGAATAGTCATGGATCACTTCTTTATGGGCTTTAGGGTTGTTCATTAATTATTATTATTATTAGTGATTTGATGTTCATTATATGACAGGCTGTTCTAGGTGCTGGGGACATGAGGATGAGCCAAATGGACAAAGCTGTTGCTCTCACAGAACTTACTCTCTAGTCTCTATGATAAACAAGAAAGAAGGAAATGTGTATATGTCCCATGTTTCCAGCTCAGGATGAGTGCTATGAAGCAAATGAAGCAGAGTAAGGAGATAGAGTGTGAGGGAAGGGGGTGCTGTTTCTAAAAGGCTGCCAAGGAAGGCCTCTCTGAGGAGGTGCCCTTTGAGCAGAAACTTTAAATGACATAATCTATATGATTACATTAAGTATGTAAATCAAGATGAATTAGAAAAGATGTAAGCTACATGAATATTTGAGAGCATAGAGAACACAAGTGCAGAGGCTTGAAGTGGACACGTACTTGCCTTGGGGTGCTGTGTCACTGGCATCAGCTCAGAGGAGCTGGCTAAATTATTGTCTAGGTTGAGGGTAAGGGAATAAGAGTGGGAGGTAAGGCAAGATTTTAGTGCTGAAACAAACAAGAGATTCCAGAAACATTGTCCTGATGGGGCCAAAGTCTGAGCTGTTTAGGCAATCCTAAAGCTGGCTGTGAGATTTAACAGATCCAATTGCAAGAGGAGCCAGTGTGAGTGGAAGCCCATGAGAGGAGTGTTGATATAGACTCACAGGGCATGGAGTAAGGGGATGGTGAACTGGGGACAGTTCCTAAGCCAAAGGCTGATATCTGTGATTACTTAAGGCTTGTATGTCTGTCTCACAGGTGTGCCAGGTACACTGGAAATGTTGGATGGGTGTTCATGGAGTCAGGCAGGATGAGATAAAAGAACCAGCTGAATCCCAGAAGGATCATCTCTAGTTTGGAGCATTCTATAAAAAGCTGAGGTGTGGGAATAATGGGAGAGTATCAGAGAGGAAGTACAATTTCTAGGCTTACCAAGGGCTTGGGATAAAGTTGGCTGCTCAGAGTGGAAATGGCCACTTTGTTACCTTTGTTACCCACATAACATGGGTTAATTGTCTGACCAATTTTACTGTAGGATGCAAACGTTTTTTAGCAAACATATTATTTGCTTGGTTTGGCCCAGAACATAAGGATCTTTCCAGACCTTGTGCCCTGGACCTCAGAGCTGTTTTCTCATTCCTTCATTCCTTCATTCATCCATTTAACAATTATTGAATAGCTATTTTGTGGCAGGTCTGAAGATACAAAAATAAATAGCAACTGGTCCCTGACTTTAAGGAATTTATGCCTTCTAATTCCAGGCTGAGCTACTTCCTTCAAACCCCTTTTAATTATTCAAGGAACAAGTTCTTTCCTGCTGAACTTCATGCCACCCTTTTGGACTCTGACAGCACACTGCTGTACTTGCAGGTCGTTTGCTAGCTTTTTGGGCTGTGACCCAGGAATGCATCATTTTCTCTTTCTCTTGTTCCAGAGCCAGGCTCCTAGACCCTATTTAAAGTCTATTCTTCCAAGATTTGCTGCTCTCTAGTCCTGTCTTTTCCTATTAAAGTTGACAATATCACGCTTGCCCTGCCCATCCTCACCCAGCAACATATAGCCACTTGGAGTTTAAAGCATCCCAGTCAGAGATTTTCCCAAACTCTTGGAACTTATAGCTCCTATCTCTGCTGCCTGCTTAATTCTGTCTCATTTTATCTCAGGGGCATTAGGAGGGACAAGGAGAACAAAGAGATATCCATTCACATTGTCCTTCAGGTAGTAACACCACCTTCCTCTTCTAGTAGGTTTAAAATTTAATAGAACAGTTCCTAAGAAAATAATTGTTTGGGCTATAATTAATTAATCTCATTTAGATTTTCTTATTATTTTTCTTTTTCTTGATCCACTTCTTTAAACAAGAATACGAAATAGGATAGAGATAGAAAGTTGAAACAGAAGTATAAGATTTTGAGCTCAAAGAAAATAAGGATGTTCTTTTATATCTTTCCTGTGGTACTTAGGACGGAGAAGAAAATGAAGAGAAATAACACATTAAGCTCCTCCTATGTGCCAGATGTTTCATATAAGCTCCTCATAATAATTAAAAACTAGGGAGCATGTTCAAGGTGGTCAATCAATTTATCAAATGTTATACAACTAATAAGTGGAAAGTTGGGATTTCAATTAAGCTGTTTGTGATGTTGGAACTGGTCGTTTATTCTTCACCATATTTTGACCTGGATCTGGAATTGGCTAGCTGCGTGACCCTGGCCTTACAGGCCTCAGCATTGACTTTGCAGAAATGACGAGATTAGACCCAGGCTAATCTCTGTCAGGTTCAGAAGGAGAAACAGGTTTAAACAGGTTTGACCATTTGAATAGCAATATAAAGTAAAATTGACAGACAATTGTGAAATGCCTCTGCTCTACCTAGTGATTTTCTAAGATGAACCAACAGATCAGCTGATCAAGAGATTAAAGAATCAATGGGAAATTAGAAGAATAATGTCTATCTCAAAAAAGATGACTTGACACAATGTTGTAATAACTTAGAGCCACCAAAGCACTTTAAAAATTAATGTGAAATTCACCATCGATCATTTTAGATTTTATACAAGGCACTGCATTTGTATAACTTGATTGCTCAATTGCAGAGAAGCATTAGGTTTCAGACCAGAGAAGAGGAATTAGATGAAATGAGCACTGACCTTTGTGACTGATGAAAATGAGAATCAGCATCTCTGGGCACTTCTTGTTTCACATTGTTCTTAACTGGACAATATTACAGAATGACAAGAAATGGAACTTGATATTGATGGAAACTGCTTTAACAGATGGGAGTATTTTGACACAGTAATTCCAAGGTTTCCTAATTTGAACGTGGCTGAACTGTATTTTTTAAAACTAAAAAGTATTTTTATAAACTAATCTCTAGAGGAGACATATGCAACAAATGTTTAAAATTGATCTATAAAATTTCACTGTCCCAGGGATCCAATTACATGAAAACTCAGGTCATCTAACTATGTGCATGAAAGAGACAATTCGTTGGGTGTCTAACAGCTTCAGACAGAAATACCAGGCAAATCTGAGACTCGTCAGCATCATACATACAGAAGCCACAAATTGGGCTGTCAAAAGCCAGTCCCCTTTGATAATAAACCTGTATACACCAAACACACTGGGATCTACAGGGAGCAGAGAGCCCTGGAAAAAGTCCTAACAGGCTCAGGCAGGAACTCCAAGCAAGCTGCACTGGCATGAACAGAAATTGCTGAGAGATTTTAGAATTAAGGTCAAACACTGGACTGGAGAACCTCACAAGAAATTGCCCATAGAACAGAATGTCTGAAGCTCTGTGACCTTCACGGTTCTGCTAATCCCCCTCTGTGAGGCTTAAAGCTCTTGCTTTGCACCGTAATCTGGTAGGGTGTAAATTGAGTTAATATCATAACTAAAAGTTTCCTTCATAAGAGGGAATCTTATTCTTTGTTCTACATCCATAACTCCTCCTCACCTCACACTAAGGTAATTTCTTCAGAGCTTAGCTTAAACATTACTTCTTTAGGAAAGTGCTTCTTAATCGTCAAAACAAGATAAGGTATCTATTTTATGTTTGCTTATACTACTTATTTCCATTTGTAATTATATATTTACTTATGCTTTAATGTCTATGATTACATGATTCTTCTCTGTCTTCTCCACGTGCCTCTAAGCCCCATGAGGGGACATTGTGGTATCCTCCAATGCATGCTTGGTCCCTTGTCCAGTGCCTGACAATGAATATTGAATGAATGAATGAATGAATGAACAGAGAATAACTTGGTGTCAGGCACTGTGCTATGTGCTTTTACATATATTATCATATTTAAACTTCACAACAATCTGGTGGCAGACGCTCTGTGATCCATTTACAAATGTGGAAACTAAGGAATGAATATGTAAAGAAACATTGTCAAATGAATATAAAGAGAGAGAGAGAGATCCAAGACATAAAATGAGGTCTTGCTCCAAATGCAGAGTTCCTTTTCTCATGCCACCTTCTAAGGGCCTCCTAAATGTCTATTTGCACTCTCTCCTTTCCCTACAAAATGCTTATCTTGACTCCAATTCCTACAGCATTATACTCTCTTTTACCTTTCATTAAACTGGTGGTTCATTAGGTTTAACATGTTTCAGGAATATTTTCATCCTTACCTGGAATACTTGAAACACACACCCTTCACCTCAATAAAGCAAGAAAGAACATATTTTAGAGCAATGGCCCTGGTTTGGGGATGTATGGGAAGGGTCTGTCTTGAGATTGCCTGTACTTTTCTATATTGGTCAGTGACTTTCATGTCTACTCCTAAAACCATCCATGAGTAAAAGAGAAGAGGTGAAAGAATAAGAGAGATTGGGAGAGGGGAGGAGAAAACAGAACCCATCTATGTTATCGTTCTGGAATCCCTGAAGTCCTCAATGCTTCAAACCCCCTTCCCACTCACAGTGCCCCAGCCACCCAGCATTTTGGTCGTCTGCACATTGTAATGGTCTGATGACAATATCCATTAAATGGCAGAAGAATTTCAACCTAGTAAAGTGATGCTAGACAGCTCAGTGGACATCGATAATACACTTGGTATGTACTGCTCAGGGCTGTAACAATAAATGTTTAGATTAAATGCCCAGGCTTAAAAGAGGCTACAGAAAAGGAAGAATTCCAAAGATTTTTGGATATGCTGTAAAGGCTTATGGCAGTGCTACTCAAAGAAACAAACCTCCACATTCTCTGTTACACATGTGTGACAAGATGAGGAGCTTTCACCAGAGAGTAGACTGATGAACTGCTTCTCTCACTGAGGCAGCCTTGCTATACAAAGAAAATGGCAGCTGAACCAAAGTGTGTAATGACATAGTTGGTGCTGGCATAAACTTCTTGTCTCAAATGGCTAACAAGTTCACTGTCTAGCACTAGTCTCTAACTGCCCTTTGAGCAGTCAAGGCCTTGAAAAGTGGTGTGCAATGCTGGCCATATATTAGAAGCACCTGGGAGGCTTTACAATATATTTACCAATGCATAAGGAACTTATCCAGAGATTCTGTTTCAGTGAGTTCGGGGTGGTATCCAGTATGCTTTAGCATTACCCTTGGTGATTCTAGTGTGCAGTCAGGATCAAGAACTACTAGCCTCAGTTGTAGCAGGACTGGAAGATGTGAATTATTAATGCTGACCTTTGGCAAAGTATTGAGAGATAAGTATAACTGACATAAGTGGAAGAGCTTGTCTTTGGAAACACTTCTTGCTTCTTGGATCTTTTATTAGCCATTCAGGGAAAGGAAATAGAACTGAACAGAGTTACTAAGAGATAGGTGATGTGTCGGGGGAAGGAACACCTACAGGCTCTTTGGAACCTGAGGCTTTAAGAAATCTGAATTTAACAAGTGAATTGGTAGGTGGGATGTTACTCCACTGCACAGGCAGAGTGACACAGAGCAGGCAGTTGAAGGCAAAAAGAAAGTCTTAATACTCTCATTATTCCCCCTCCTCCTCCACAGTAGTTTTCTGGGGATAATGGAGCTATCATTGATATCAGAAGGAAAAGTGAGGATTTGGGAGACGAGGGCTATAAATATGGCAGTATGTAGAACAAGGGGGATCTGCCATCTATCGAAAATACCTAAGTTCAGAGTTGAGCCTGGAAAATATGTAGTTCAGAGTTAACGAATGGATGGAACAGACCGCCAGTTGTTCAGGCCATCCATCCCTCTAGCCATACAAGCTCGCAAAGCACCAACCATTATTCAACTCACCCACTAAATGAGGACGGAATAGAAAGATAAACCTTATAAACACTTGTAATGCAGTTGGAGCCTCTGCTTAATACTAATAACCCCTCAGACCCTACATTCCAGAAAAATTCATTTTGGAGGCCAAACTGATCTCCTTTGCAGCACTGTGTTGTCCACAGTCACTGCCAAGTTTCCTTCCCGGCAAACACCCCCAAAGGAGTTGTTGTAGGATTCTTGTCTCTTGCATACTCATCTACTGGCTTATTACAAGTATTTAACACACTCGAGTGTATTAATATAGGTAGCACAGCATAATGGGAAAAATATAAGCTTTAGACATTGGCCCTTTAACTTGTTAATGAGATCTTGGGTAAATTAATTTACTTTTTTGAACCTTGGTTTCTTTGTAAAAAGGTTTAATAATCTCTATCTCTTTAGGATTACTGTAAATATTAGATGTGAGCTGACCACAGCTGTTGAGCAAGCTGCATTTAGTAGGGTGCAAGTAGGAAGCAACTTTGTTTTTTGTCAACATTGCCTTTCAATCTGGTCTGCTGAGGCTCCCTTTCCCACTCCATTCTTGTCACTTCCTGGCATTAAAATATCAATTTAAGTAATCCACCCCAATCTTACATCAAGCTTTCTTTTCTCCTACAATTTGAAGCATTGCTCTCCTCCGGATCAGGCCTGACCAGTCTTTAGAAATCTGCCTGACTCCTCCTGCAAAGCTCTGGGGCTCCTGAATTCTTCAGGACTGTAATGGGAGAAGGGAAAAGGAAAAGTTTTACTTACTTATCTGGCTCTGGGCTCTCTGTGTGATAGACACTCAAGTGCTGGTGTTGTCTTTTGCGAAGAGCTTTTGCAGACTCTCCAGGGTACCAAAGAAAGCACAAGAAAACAGGAAATGATGGCTTATGTAAACCCTAAATGACTGGTGCCTGGATTTAAACAAAGCATGTGATGACAGGTTTGTGCAGACCTAGGCAGAACATTTGCCTGCTCTTTACAGAAAACATTCTTATGGATTATTTCGGAGTTATGCATGTATATTTGCTTTCTCTTTATTTGACAGTTCCCTTCACCATAACATACATAGTAGTTTCCTTGTCTCTTTCTTTTGTGTTGTGACAAGATATACACAACATAAAATTTGACATGTTAAGCAGCTTTAGGTGTACAGTTCAGCAGCATTAAGTACATTCACATTGTTGTGCAACCATCACCACCGTCCATTTCCAGGACTTTTTGTATCTTCCCAAACTAAGAATCTGTACCCATTAACCAACAACTCCTCATTCTTCCCTCTCCCTCAGCCCCTAATCAGCACCATTCTACTGTCTCTATGAATTTCACTGCTCTAAATACCTCATATAAGTGGAAACATACAATAAGTGTCCTTTCATATTTGACTTATTTTGCTTAGCATAATGTTTGCAAGGTCCATTATGTTGTAACACGTATCAGAATTTCCTTCCTTTTAAAGACTGAATAATATTCCATGTTTTTGTATACACATTTTGTTGATGCATTCATGTATTGATGAACATTTGGGTCCTTTCCACCTTCCTTATCTCTTAAATGCCATTTTTAGATAAAAAAAGTTTATGCCATAAGTAATCATCAGTTGTTGGAGACACTTTGTCAACAGAGGATTCCTTCTCTGGCCCATCTCTTTCTCCATTTTTCTAAGTGGTAGACAAGCACTGGGAAGCAGTTTGACTCCTGTTCTCTGGTAACTGCTTGCCCTCAGGGAAGGTCCCCGGTAACCCAGACATCTTCTCAGGGTACCTCCTGCCCCACCCCCACTCTCCAGCAAAATCAACACTTGACCTGGCTTTGGCTGGTCAACTCTGAAATACACAGACACTGGGCATTGATATCTGGGTCCTGTCCAGTGGGAAAGTCCACAAACACCCGTTGCAAGGCTTCCTGTCCTGAGGTATGGTGACCCTCAAGTGGCAGTTCGTGTATTCAGCTGGATTCAGTACTGGAGACTTCTCACACTTTTCTTGATTTAGTTCAGCTCAGAGAGGTCTTTTTACTTGCCACCAAATCACTTGACTAATGTTGTCTGTATTCTCTTTCTCACTTTCCTCTTCTCCAATGCATTTTTCTTCTCAGATTTATTCTCTGCTGGCAAAGGCATCCACCAGTTTTGCTCAGGACTGTTTTAGCCAACATCCCTTAAGGCTAAAGGGATTGTAAACTCCAAGCTAGACATTTTAAATTCAGCTGGTTCCTATTCTCCACCCTGGCTCCAGGCTAAGCCCTGGGTAATTTAAGCTCACTTGCTGGCCTCCAAAGGCAGGAGACACAAGACATCCACTCAGGTCTGTATAGTGAGAAATATTCATGGTTCTCAGATGGTGGTATATAAAATCCTGGAGCAAATGTCAATAGATTGGGTGCACAATCAGCTTTCAGAAACCATAATTTTCTTTTACTTTTTCAGCAAGTTTTGTCCCTGACTTTCATACAGTAACTGGATGCATTTGACCCTAAAAGGTGTCTGAGATTTCATTCTGCTTGGTTGGATTTCATACTTCAACTGCTTCTTTAATTTCAAGTTTCTTCAGTTTATGTGGGATTCATCTTCCCTCCCTGTTTCCCCCTAATGATTTAGTAGTTTAAGGCTTTTGTTCTTTCTTTCTTTAAAAAATTTTAAATCCACTAGGAACACTATACCAAAACAAAGACTGACTTCTTGATTTGATACTTTGGAAACTGAAACTCTGGTGGGTCCCTGGACAATCATCCTCCCTCGGCATTTTCTGTAAGTGATGCAGGGGGCTCAACAGCCAGCCTCTTTCCACTCATTTTACTGCTTTTTTGTAGGAAATGTATCAAACATCCAAGTGTTAAATCTCCCTTTGTACAGTCTGTGCACTCTCCTATATCGGAATGTTTGTTTGCTAAGGCTGAAGGGATGAAGAGCTGCTTTTTAATAATAATGATACTACTTCCATTTCTCAAGCATCTGATTGTGCAGGATATTTTACTAGCAAGGTGGGATTTTCTTATTTGTGTTTATAGATGAGGCAACAGCCTCACCAAAACAGGCTAATAGATTTGCCTAGAATCACACAGCTACAAGAAATGGGGCAAAGTTTTAAACTGTAATTTTAAAGAAGTACAGGTATGTTATGCTGCAAGATTGGCAAGAGCTGAGCCTTTTGAAAGATATCTTAGAACTCCCACACCAAAAGGCCCAAGGAGGGGGTGTGTTGACTCTCCATCACGTGGGTGTGTCCTGGGACTTGGCTGCACTCTCTGTCCCCCATCATTTATCCAGACAGTCTGCCCTTGACCTGTGTCTACAGGCACTATGAGCTGAGACTGAATAACAGCACAGTTGTGCTGTGCACACACTTCAGGGGTCATCTGTTCTCTTTTCAGCTCTCATTTGTGATTTCCTGAAGCAGATGTGCCTTCCTTGGGAGACATATTAAGGATCTGAAATGTGTATTAAAAGATGCCATTTGTTTTTGTTAAATAGTTCTATGTCATCCATGATACAGTTTTCAGATGTTGCTGATTCTGAGGATTGATCTCAGGCAACTGTCAGTGGGCTGGTTTGGGGGTCATAGCTGCTCTTTGCAACTTGCAAAAATGCTCAACAGAGACATGTATCCCTGGTGAGGAATTTTATTTTTTTATCTTCATTCATGGACACTGCTCAAACCAGCTGCAGTGGAACCAATTTACATTTCCCTGGTTTTGTGGGTTGTCCTGTGTGGATGTCATGTGTGAATTAACTGGCCCCATGTTTCCAACCTATTTCAGTGACGCTTTAGTGTCCGTGGTGGATCGGCACACTTTGCAGCTGGCTTGCCTCTTGAATCCAGCTCTAACTTCATCCTGGGGCTCATTTCTGTATTCATTCCTCCTTCTGGCCTGACATTTTTTCTTTCTACTTGTACTTTGTCTTTTCCCCTCCATAATCCACAGTACCTCCCTTATCCTCTTGGATATTTTGACAATTCTGTTTTAAGGCCCATAGAAATTCTCTTCTGTGATAAACCTATGTTAAGGTCTCTGTCCAATTCCTGATTTGAAGTTGCCCCACCCATAAGCCACTTCTGAGACCACAAGACCCCTGTTTCTGTCCAGGACTAACTGAGCAGAGTGAAGGTCATAGCCACCTGATTTTGGGGAACCACAGGTAGGTTGGATGAACCAATGTGATTCTCTCTCACAGGTATTTAGAATTGTGACCCAAAAATTGAGCCAGTTGGATGGTGGCAGACACTCATGCAAGACCAGGTAAAGTCACAGCCGTAACCCCAAGTGGGGTCATGCAAAGGAGATGAAGCCAGACTAGGAAAGAAGGAAGAGAATTGGAGAGAAGATGGGAGAAACCACATGCTTTCCGAGAACATGGTGACTTCTGCCATTTTTGGAATTCAGTCTGTCTGTGTCTTGCCCAGACATACTTCATTTTGTCTTTTGATAGTCCTGAGAAATATTATCTTTAATTAATTTCCCCTTTTACTTAAGTTACCTTGAGATAATTTCTGTTTCTTTTAACAAAATATCCTTTAATCAAGTCACTTTCTTCTTTCTGCCATCCTGCCTTGCTGCCTGAGTGTCTTCTAGGGCTCAGCCTTTCTCCTCACCACCTGCTCTATTTGAGGCGGCAGCATTGCCCTAGGGACAATGCTTGTGACTGAGAATCACTTGCCCACTTTGTTAATCAAAGAAATTAATGATAACTGCCTCAACAGACAAGCCCCCAAAGGTACAAAAAGTATATTTCTCATTCACCTAAAATCTGGTGTGGGTTGGGAGGCCCTCCTCCATCCAATAACTACATCATCTGGAACACAGGGCCTCTGTGTTTGCCAAGGTGGGAAAGGAGAGAGATGGAGGAGGCAGAATAACTCTGAATTGCCTTGTGTAGGGATTGACATATGCCACTGGTGTCTCTAATCACAGGCCATTGTCCAGAATCACCTTAACTCTATGGCCATGTGGGAAGCATAAGGGGGCACACAGAACTCTGGGTGAGTCCCAGCTGTTTATGCTGTACTCGTGTTTTCCTACTACATCCAATGGCTTAGTTGGGTGCCCTGATAACTGGCTGTGGGGAATCTTGGAGGGTGAGCCCTGTTCTGGGTTACTGCAGTGTGCTGCAGACAGTACAGCTGTTCAAAAAGACAGCAGGGGAGAATGCAAGGCCTAGAAGGTAAAAGCATGAACTCTCAAGGAGCCAGGCCACAGACTGGCTTGATCAGACCCTTCTTCCCCAGGCCTGGGAAGCTGCACCTCCAGACGTCTGATACACCCTCCCAGATCACCCCTCACTTGCCCATATCCCAGTCATACTTTCCACACAAACCTTGTGAGGGTCATGCAGTAAAGGAATGACTATTAAGGAACATGACTTTTAAAAAGAAGTTTAACAGAATTTATACTTTGAAATGGTTGTGGATCAGAGGGAAATATAACAAACAATTGAGAACATGGGCTCTTGTATCGTTATCCTTGGGTTAAAGTCTCAGCTCTACTATTTGTCAGCTATGTGAACTCAGGCAAGTTATTTAACCTCTGTGTGTCTCACTTTCTCATTTTTAAAATGAGAATAATAACAGTGCTTAAGCCCAGATTTGTTGTAAAGATTAAGTGTGCTAATATATGCAAAATGCTTAGAGTAAAGCCTGACACATGACATAGGTTTTGCGTTATTGTTATTATTTAAAGCAGGCATGTTGGGAGGCTGTATAATTATTCCACTTCTGCTACTTTGGCTTGAAGCACATTGGGAAATTCCTCCAAGTAGTCTTTCAAAACCAAGTCATAATCATATAAGATCAGCATCTCACAATACCTTTTGAATTGATTAACTGAAGGTGTCATTCATCAACTTGACAACTGTCTTCTTTACATGCTAGACTCCAGCCTAACTAAACTACTTCCCATTCCTTCAATGCACTGACTTTTGCTCTACACACCTCCATGCATCTGTGCCTGTATATGCTGCTTTTTCTCCAATACTGTGGAAGAAAGAACCTTGCTCACATCTAGGATCAGCCTATCTTCTTGTGCCCCAGATCCCAGCACATCTCATTTTCTCAAAGACTTTGCTTCTTCAACCATCAATTTCCCTTGACTACTTATTCTTTTCTATTAGCAATAAAGTATTTTGTGATATTTCCTATCTTAAAAAACATCTTTCTGGACCAAATATTCCCCTCTAGCGAATACTTCATTTCTCTGCTTTTCTTTGTTACAAAAATTCTTACCAAATTATTTATATCCACAGTGTCCACTTTCTTTCCTTCCATTTTTCCAATCTAGTCAAGCTTTTGCCCCTACCACCTTACCACCACTGCAAAGACCACCAAAGACCTCCATGTTGCTAAAACCAATGGTCAATCCTCAATCTCCATCTTAGAGATATGTGACACAATTGATAAATTCCCTCCTTTCAGAAACACTTTCTTCAATTGGTTTCTAGGTCATACTTTTTTGGTTTCCACTTATTTTCAAGTGCCTTTGTTAAAACTCTCTCCTCTTCCCAGTCTCTACTTGTGGCTGGGGTGGGCTAGGACTCAGTTCTTAGATCTCTTTTTATCTGCTCTTACTTCCTAAGTAATAACATCCAGACCTAGTTCTCTAAATACTCTCTTACTTTGATGATTTCCCAGTGTGTACTCTTAACCTTGACTCTTCTCCTGAATTCCAAAGTTGTATATACTAAAAAGTAGTCGAACCTTGGATGTTCAATCAGCGTCTCCAACTTCACTTCTCTAATACTGAACTCATGATTCCCAGTCCTCCTCCCCAGTGCTCACAACCCTGTTTCTTCTTTCCTGTTTATCTCAGTAATAATATCACCATTCACTCAGTTGATTAGCTTACTAACATTGACATTGTCATCATCATCCTTTCACATCTCACTTTCAGTTCATCAGTAAATCCAGGCATTTGCACCTTCAAGATATATCCAGAATCTGATCCCTCTGTTACAACCTTAATCCAAGCCACCATCCTCTCTGTTTCATGATGCTTTGATCTCTTCCAATCTTGCCTTCTCATCTTCTTATATGTCCTGAGCACCACATTCTTTGCTTTACACAGCAACAAAAGCTATCTTTTTCAAATTTTTACCAATGTCTATAAATCCCTATGTGATCCAGATCCAGGCTACCTTTCCTACCCCCATTTCAACCACATTGGTCTTCATGCTATTCCTCCAACACATCAAGTATGCTCCTGATTCAGAACAGTACTTTCTGTTCCCTCAGCCTGCAACACACTTCACTCACAATATTTTATTTTATTTTTATGTTATTGTATTTTTAATAGAAGTATAGTTGATTTACCATATGATATTAGTTTCAAGTGTACAACATAGTGATTCAATATTTTTATAAATTATATTCCATTTAAAGTTACTAAAAAACAATGGCTATATTTCCCCATGCTGTAAAATATATCCTTGTTACTTATCAATTTTATACATAGTAGTTTGTATTTCTTAATCCCATATCCCTATCTTGCCCCTCTCCCTGTTGGTAACCATCAGTTTGTTCTTTATATCTGTGAGTCTGTTTCTGTTTTGTTATATACATTCATTTGTTTCATTTTAAGTTCCACCTGCACCTGTAAGTGTTAACATAGAGTATTTTTCTTTCTCTGTCGGACTTAACGCACCAAGCATAATACTCTCTAGGTCCATCCATGTTATTGCAAATGGCAGAATTTAATTCTCTTTTATGGTTGAGTAATATTCCATTGCATGTGTGAATATATAGAATTTACATTCCCACCAACAGTATACAAAGGTTCTCTTTTCTCCACATACTTGCCAACATTTGTTATTTGTAGGCTTCCTGTACCCATTCTGACAAGTGTGAGGTGATATCTCATTGTGGTTTTCATTTGCATTTCTCTAATAATTAGAGCTATTGAACATCTTTTCATGTGCCTTTTGGCCATCTGCATTTCGTCTTTGGAAAACACGTCTCTTCAGCGCTTCTGCCTATATTTTAAATTGGGTTGATTTTTTGATATTCAGTTTTATGAGCTATTTATATATTTTGGATATTGCCCCCTTATTGGTCACATCATTTGCAAATATTTTCTCCACTCAGTAGGTTGTCTTTTCATTTTGTCAGTGGTTTCATTTGCTGTGCAAAAGCTTTTAAGTTTAATTATGTCCCATTTGTTTATTTTTGCTTTTATTTATTTTGTCCAGGAGATGGATCCAACAAATATTGCTATGATTTATGTCAAAGAGTGTTCTGCTTATGTTTTCTTCTAGAGTCTTAGCTTTTCAGGTCTTAACATTTAGGTCTTTAATCCATTTTGAGTTTATTTTTGTATTTAGTGTGAGAAAATATTCTAATCTCATTGTTTTACATATAGCCATACAGTTTTCCCAGCACCACTTACTGAAGAGACTGTCTTTTCTCCATTGTGTTGATATCTTCTTGCCTCCTTTGTCATAAATTAATTGACCATAGGTGTGCAGGTTTATTTCTCAGCTCTCTATTCTGTTCCATTGATCTATGTGTCTGATTTTGTGCCAATACCATTCTGTTTTGATTACTGTAGTTTTGTAGTATAGTTTGAAATCAGGGAGCATGACACCTCAAGTTTTGTTCTTGCTCAAGATTCTTCTGGATACTAAGGGTCTTTTGTAGTTCCATAAGAATTTTAGGGTTATTTGTTTTAGTTTTGTGAAAAATGTCATGGGTCTTTTGATAGGGATTGCATTACATCTGTAGTACACTTTGTGTAGCATGGACATTTTAACAATATTAATTCTTCCAATCAAAGAACACAGCATATCTTTCCATTTCTTTGTATCATTTTCAAATTCCTTCATCAATGTTTTATAGTTTTTAATGAAATAGTATTTCATCACCTGGCTTAATTTTATTCCAAGGTATTTTATTCTTTTTGACACAATTTTAAATTTCTTTTTTTCTCTTTCTGATGGTTCATTATTAATGTATATAAAAGCAAGAGATTTCTGTATATTAATCTTGTATCCTGCAAATTTACTGAATTCATTTCTTGGTTCTAATAGCTTTTTGCGGAGATTTAAGGGTTTTCTATATATAGTATCATGTCAGCTGCAAATAGTGACAGTTTTACCTCTTCATTTCCCACTTAGATGCCTTTTATTTATTTCTTGTCTGATTGCTGTGGCTAGGACTTCCAATACTATGTTGACTAGAAGTGGTGAGAGTGGGCATACAAGTCTTATTCCTGATTTTAGCAGAAAAGCTTTCAGCTTTCACCACTGAGTATGATGTTAACCAAGAGTTTGTCATAAATGTCCTTTATTATATTGAAATATGTTCCCTCTATACCAACTTTGATGAGAGTTCTTTTTTTTTAACATCTTTATTGGACTATAACTGCTTTACCATGGTGTGTTAGTTTCTGATTTATAACAAAGTGAATCAGGTATACATATACATATATCCCCATATCCCCTCCCTCTTGCGTCTCCCTCCTATACTCCCTATCCCACCCCTCTAGGTGGTCACAAAGCACTGAGCTAATCTCCCTGGGCAATGCACCTGCTTCCCACTAGCTATCTATTTTACATTTGGTAGTGTATATATGTCCATGCCACTCTCTCACTTGATCACAGCTTACCCTTCCCAATCCCCATGTCCTCAAGGTTTTTCTCTACATCTGTATCTTTACTCCTGTGCTGCCCCTAGGTTCTTCAGAACTTTTTTTTTTTTTTTTAGATTCCATATATATGTGTTAGCATACTGCATTTGTTTTTCACTTTCTCACTTCCCTTGGTATGACAGACTCTAGGTCCATCCACTGCACTACAAATAACTGAATTTTATTTCTTTTTATGGTTGAGTAATATTACATTGTATACATGTGTTACATCTTCTTTATTCATTAATCTGTCGATGGACACTTAGGTTGGTTCCATGTCCTGGTTATTGTAAATAGAGCTGCAATGAATATTGTGGTACATGACTCTTTTCAAATTATGGTTTTCTCAGGGTATATGCCCAGTAGTGGGATTGCTGGGTCGTATGGTAGTTCCGTTTTTATTTTCTTAAGGAACTTCCATACTGTCCTCCATAGGGCTGTATCAATTTACATTCCCATCAACAGTGCAGGAGGGTTCCCTTTTCTCCACACCCTCTAAAACTTTTACTGTTTGTAGATATTTTGATGATGGCCATTCTGACTGCTGTGAGGTGATACATCATTGTAGGGGTTTTTTTTGGTTTTCTTTTTTTTTTTTTTTGCGGTACGCGGGCCTCTCACTGTTGTGGCCTCTCCCGTTGCGGAGCACAGGCTCCGGATGCGCAGGCTCAGCGGCCATGGCTCACGGGCCCAGCCGCTCCATGGCATTTGGGATCTTCCTGGACTGGGGCATGAACCTGTGTCCCCTGCATCGGCAGGTGGACTCTCAACCACTGTGCCGCCAGGGAAGCCCCCTCATTGTAGATTTGATTCGCATTTCTCTAATGATTAATGATGTTGAGCATGCTTTCATGTGTTTGTTGGCAATCTGTATATCTTCCTTGGAGAAATGTTTATTTAGGGCTTCTGCCCATTTTTGGATTGGGTTGTTTGTTTTTTTGTTATTGAACTGCATGACCTGCTTTTAAATTTTGGAGATTAATCCTTTGTCAGTTGCTTCATTTGCAAATATTTTCTCCCATTCTGAAGGTTGCCTTTTCATCTTGTTTATGCTTTCCTTTGCTGTGCAAAAACTTTTAAGTTTTATTGGGTCCCATTTGTTTATTTTTGTTTTTATTTCCATTACTCTAGGAGGTGGGTCCAAAAGGGTCTTGCTGTGATTTATGACATAGAGTGTTCTGCCTATGTTTTCCTCTAAGAGTTTTATAGTATATAGACTTACATTTAGGTTTTTAATCCATTTTGAGTTTATTTTTGTGTATGGTGTTAGGGAGTGTTCTAATTTCATTCTTTTATATGTAGCTGTCCAGTTTGCACAGCACCACTTATTGAAGGGGCTGTCTTTTCTCCATTGTATACTCTTGACTCCTTTATCAAAAATAAGGTGACCATATGTGCATGGGTTTATCTCTGTGCTTTCTATCCTGTTCCATTGATCTATGTTTCTGTTTTTGTGCCAGGACCATACTGTCTTTATTACTGTAGCTTTATAGTATAGTCTGAAATCTGGGGGCCTGATTCCTCCAGCTCTGTTTTTCTTTCTCAAGAGTTGCTTTGACTATTCGGGGTCTTTTGTGTTTCCATACATGTTGTGAAATTTTTTGTTCTACTTTTGTGAAAAATGCTAGTGGTAGTTTGATAGGGACTGCATTGAATCTGTAGATTGCTTTGGGTAGTAAAGTCATTTCCACAATGTTGATTCTTCCAATCCAAGAACATGGTATATCTCTCCATCTGTTTGTATCATCTTTAATTTCTTTCATCAGTGTCTTATAGTTTTCTGCATACAAGTCCTTTGTCTTCTTAGGTAGCTTTATTCCTAGGTATTTTATTCTTTTTGTTGCAATGGTAACTGAGTGTTTCCTTAATTTCTCTTTCAGATTTTTCATCACTCGTGTACAGGACTGCAGGAGATTTCTGTACCTCAATTTTGTATCCTGCAGCTTTACCAAATTAATTGATTAGCTCTAGTACTTTTCTGGTAGCATCTTTAGGATTCTCCATGTATAGTATCATGTCATCTGCAAACAGTGACCACTTTACCTCTTCTTGTCTGATATGGAATCTGTTTATTTTTTCTCTTTCTGACTGCTGTGGGTAAAATTTCCAAAACTATGTTGAATAACAGTGTTGAGAGTAGACAACCTTGTCTTGTTCCTGATCTTAGAGAAATGGTTTCACTTTTTTACCATTGAGAATGATGTTGGCTGTGGGTTTGTCATATGTGGCCTTTATTATATTGAGGTACATTCCCTCTATGCCTATTTTCTGGAGGGTTTTTATCATAAATGGATGTTGAATTTTGTCAAAAGCTTTTTCTGCATCTATTGAGAGGATCTTGTTTTTTTCTTCTTCAGTTTGTTAATATGGCTTATCACATTGATTGATATATATATATTGAAGAATCCTTGCATTCCTGGGATGAACCCCACTTGACCATGGTGTATGATCCTGTTAATGTGCTGTTGGATTCTGTTTGCTAGTATTTTGTTGAGGATTTTACATCTATGTTCATCAGAGATATTGGCCTGTAGTTTTCTTTCTTTGTGACATCTTTGTCTGGTTTTTGTTTCAGGGTGATGGTGGCCTTGTAATGAGTTTGGGGGTGTTCTTCCCTATGCTATATTTTGGAAGAAGGATAGGTGTTAGCTCTTCTCTAAATGTTTGATAGAATTCGCCTGTGATGCCATCTGGTCCTGGGCTTTTGTTTGTTGGAAAATTTTTAATCATGATTTCAATTCCAGTGCTTGTGATTGGCCTGTTTATATTTTCTATTTCTTCCTGGTTCAGTCTCAGAAGGTTGTGCTTTTCTAAGAATTTGTCCATTTCTTTGAGGTTGTCCATTTTATTGGCATATACTTGCTTGAAGTAATCTCGCATGATCCTTTGCATTTCCACAGTGTCAGTTGTTACTTCTCCCTCTTAATTTCTAATTCTATTGATTTGAGTCTTTTCCCTTTTTTTCTTGATGAGTCTGGCTAATGGTTTATCAGTTTTTTTTCTTAAGGAACCAGCTTTTAGTTGTATTGATCTTTGCTATCATATCCTTCATTTCGTTTTCATTTATTTCTGATCTGATCTTTGTGATGTCTTTCCTTCTGCTAACTTTGGGGGTTTTTTGTTGTTCTTTCTCTAATTGCTTTAGGTGTAAGGTTATGTTGTTTATTTGAGATGTTTCTTGTTTCTTAAGGTAGGATTGTATTACTGTAAACTTCCCTCTTAGAACTGTTTTTGCTGCATCCCATAGGTTTTGGGTCATCGTGTTTTCATTGTCATTTATTTCTAGGTATTTTTTGATGTCCTCTTTGATTTCTTCAGTGATCTCTTGGTTATTTAGTAATGTATTGTTTAGCCTCCATATGTTTGTGTTTTTTACAGATTTTTTCCTGTAATTGATATCTAGTCTCATAGCATTGTGGTTGGAAAAGATACTTGATATGATTTCCAGTTTCCTAAATTTGCCAAGGCTTTATTTGTGACTCAAGATATGATCTATCCTGGAGAATATTCCATGAGCACTTTAGAAGAAAGTGTATTCTGTTGTTTTTGGGTGGAATGTCCTAGTAATATCAATTAAGTCCATTGGTTTAAAATAACATTTAGAGCTTGTGTTTCCTTATTTATTTTTAAATTTGGATGATCTGTCCATTGATAAAAGTGGGGTGTTAAAGTCCCCTACTATGATTGTGTTACTGTCGATTTCTCCTTTTATGGCTGTTAGCATTTGTCTTATGTTTTGAGGTGCTCCAATGTTGGGTGCATAAATATTTACAATTGTTATATCTTCTTCTTGAATTGATCCCTTGATCATTATGCAATGTCCTTCTTTGTCTCTTGTAATAGTCTTGTTTGAAAGTCTATTTTGTCTGATATGAGTATTGCTACTCCAGCTCTCTTTTGGTTTCCATTTTCATGGGATATCTGTTTCCATCCCCTCACTTTCAGTCTGTATGTGTCCCTAGGTCTGAATTGGGTCTCTTGTAGACAGGTCTCTTGTAGACATATATATTGGTCTTTTTTTATATATCTATTTAGCCTGTTTATGTCTTTTGGTTGGATCATTTAATCCATCCACATGTAAAGTAATTATCAATATGCATGTTGCTATTACCATTTTCTTAATTATTTTGGGTTTGTTTTTGTAGGTCTCTTCCTCCTCTTGTGTTTCCTGCCTAGAGAAGTTCCTTTAGCAATTATTGTAAATCTGAGTTGGTGGTGCTGAATTCTCTTAACTTTTGCTTGTCTGTAAAGATTTTAATTTCTCTGTTGAATCTGAATGAGATCCTTGCTGGGTAGAGTAATCTTGCTTGTAGGTTTTTTCCTTTCATCACTTTAAATATGTCCTGCCAGTCCCTTCTGGCTTGCAGAGTTTCTGCTGAAAGATCAGCTGTTAACCTTATGGGGATTCCCTTGCATGTTATTTGTTGTTTTTCCCTTGCTGCTTTTAATATTTTTCTTTGTGTTTAATTTTTGATAGTTTGATTAATATGTGTCTTGGCTTGTTTCTCCTTGGATTTATGCTGTATGGGATTCTCTGCATTTCCTGGACTTGAGTGATTATTTCCTTTCCCATGTTAGGGAGTTTTTCAACTATAATCTCTTCAAATATTTTCTCAGTCCCTTTCTTTTTCTCTTCTTCTTCTGGGACCCCTATAGTTCGAATGTTGGTGCGTTTAATGTGTTCCCAGAGGTCTCTGAGACTGTCCTCAATTATTTCAAATTTTTTTCTTTATTCTGCTCTGCAGCAGTCATTTCCACTATTTTGTCTTCCAGGTCACCTCTCTGTTCTTCTGCCTTAGTTATTCTGCTATTGATTCCTTCTAAAGAATTTTAAATTTCATTTATTGTGTTTTTCATTATTGTTTTTTGGTCTTTAGTTCTTCTATGTCCTTGTTAAACATTTCTTGTATTTTCTCCATTCTATTTCCAAGATTTTGGATCATCTTTACTATCATTGCTCTGAATTCTTTTTCAGGTAAACTGCCTATTTCCTCTTCAGTTGTTTGGTCTGATGGCTTTTTCCCTTGTTCCTTCCTCTGCTGTGTGTTTCTCTGTCTTCTCATTTTGCTTAACTTACTGTGTTTGGGGTCTCCTTTTCACAGGCTGCAGGTTCATAGTTTCCATTGTTTTTGGTGTCTGCCCCCAGTGAGTAAGGTTAGTTTAGTGCATTGCGTAGGCTTCCCCATGTAGGGGACTGGTGCTTGCTTTCCTGTGGATGAGGCTGGATTTTTTATTTTTTGTGGGCAGGAGCATGTCCTGTGGTGAGTTTTGGGGTGTCTGTGACCTTATTATGATTTTGGGCAGCCTCTCCTCTAATGGGTGGGGTTGTGTTCCTGTTTTGCTAGTTGTTTGGCATAGGGTGTCCAGCACTATAGCTTGTTGGTTATTGAGTGGAGCTGGGTCTTAGCACTGAGATGGAGATCTCGGAGAGCTTTCACCATTTGATATTATGTAGAACAGGAAGGTCTCTGTTGGAACAATGTTCTGAGCTCAGCTCTCCAACCTAGAGGCTCAGGGCTGACACCCAGCTGGAGCACCAAGACCCTTTCAGCCACATGGCTCAAAAGAAAAGAGAGCAAAAAAAGAAAGAAGAAAATAAAATAAAGTTATTAAAATAAAAAATTGTTATTAAAATAAAATTTGTTAATAAAATAAAAAAAGGAAAAAAAAAAAACAGACAGAGAGAACCCTAGAACAAATGGTAAAAGCAATGCTATACAGACAAAATCACCCAAAGAAGCATACACTTACCCACTCACAAAAAGAGAAAAAGGAAAAATTTATATATATATAAAAAAGAGAACAACCAAATCAATATACTAACCTACAATGATAATGAACTCTAAATACTAAACTAAGATAAACATAAAACCAGAAACAAATTAGATGCAGATAGCAAACCCCAAGTCTACAGTTGCTCCCAAAGTCCACCATCTCAATTTTGGGATGATTTGTTGTCTATTCAGGTATTCCACAGATTCAGGGTACATCAGGTTGACTGTGGAGATTTAATCCACTGCTCCTGAGGCTGCTGGGATAAGTTTCCCTTTCTCTTCTTTGTTCGCACAGCTCTTGGAGTTCAGCTTTTGATTTGTCCCCACCTCTGCATGTAGGTCACCTGAGGGCATCTGTTCTTTGCTCAGACAGGATGGGGTTAAAGTAGCTGCTGATTAGGTGGCTGTGGCTCTCTCGGTCCGGTGGGAGGGAGGGGTACGGAATGCAGGGTGAGCCTGCAGAGGCAGAGGCCAGCATGATGTTGCAACAGCCTGAGTTGCACTGTGTGTTCCCCCTGGGGAAATTGTCCCTGGATCACGGGACCCTGGCAGTGGCGGGCTGCACAGGCTCGCAGGAGGGAAGGTGTGGATAGTGACCTGTGCTTGAACATAGGATTCTTGGTGGCTGCAGCAGCTGCCTTAGCATTTCATGCCTATCTCTGGTGTCTGCGCTGATAGCTACCAACTCGTTCCCATCTCTGGAGCTCGTTTAGGCGGTGCTCTGAATCCCCTCTCTCATGCACCCTGAAACAATGGTTCTTACCTCTTAGGCAGGTCCAGACTTTTTCCCGGACTCCCTCCCAGCTAGTTGTAGTGCACTAGCCCCCTTCAGGCTTCAGGCTGTTTTCACACAGCCAACCCCAGTCCTCTCCCTGGGATCTGACCTCCGAAGCTGGATCATCAGTTCCTAACCCCCACCCGCCCCGGAGGGTGAGCAGACAAGCGTCTCAGGCTGGTTAGTGCTGGTTGGTACCAAACCTCTGTGCGGGAATCTCTCCACCTTGCCCTCTGCACCCCTGTTGCTGTGCTCTCCTCCATGGCTCCAAAGCTTCCCCCCACCCACCCTCCTGTCTCCACCAGTGAAGGGCTTCCTAGTGTGTGGAAACATTTCTTCCTTCACAGATCCCTCCCCGAGGTGCAGGTCCTGTCCCTATTCTTTTGTCTCTGTATTTTTCTTTTGCCCTACCCAGGTATGTGGAGAGTTTCTTGCCTTTTGGGAGATCTGAGGTCTTCTGCCAGCGTTCAGTAGGTGTTCTGTAAGAGTTGTTCCATATGTAGATGTATTTCTCATGTATTTGTGGGGAGGAAGGTGATCTCCATGTCTTACTCCTCTGCCATCTTAAAGGTCTCCTGTTGAGATTTTTTATCATGAATGGATGTTTAATTTTGTTAAATGCTTTTTTTCTGTAACTGTTGGGATGATCATGTAATTTTTACCCTTCCTTTTGTTAAAGTGGTGTATCACATTGCTTGATTTGTAAATATTTAACCACTTTTTCCTCCCTGGAATAAATTAAACTTGATTATGGTGTATGACCATTTTTATTTATTTTTGGTTTTGGTTTGCTAATATTTTGTTTAGAATTTTTGCATCTATATTCATCAAAGATATTGACTTGTAATTTTCTCTTTTTGTGTAGTGTTTTTTTCTGGATTTGGTATCAAGGTAATGGTGGCCTTGTAGAATGAATTTGGGAGTGTTCTGTTCTCTTCAGTTTTTTGGAATAGTTTGAGAAGGATAGGTATTATCTCTCCTTTATATGTGTGGTAGAATTTCCCTGTGAAGTAGTCAAGTCTTGGACTTTTGTTTGCTGGGAGCTTTTTAAATTAAAAATTCAGTTTCACTACTAGTGATCAGTCTGTTCAGATTGTTTCTTCATGAATCAGTCTTGGGAGGCTGAATATTTCTAGAAATTTGTCCATTTCTTCTAGGTTGTCCAATTTGTTGGCATATAACTGTTTGAAGTATTCTCTTATGATTTTTTTTTTTGTATCTGTGTTTTATTTTTCCCCTTTCATTTTTATTTTGTTAATTTGGTCCTCTCTTTTTTCTTCTTGGTAAGTCTGGCTAGAGGTTTGTCCATCCTGTTTATCTTTTCAAACAAACCAGCTGTTTCTTTGATATTTTCTATTTTTTTAAATCTCTATTTTATTCATTTCTTCTCTTCTTTTTTTTAAATTATTATTATTTCCTTCCTTCTCCTGACTAGGCTTTGTTTGTTCTTATTTTTCTAATTTCTGTGGATGATATGTTAGGTTGTTTATTTGAGATTTTTTTTTTCTTCTTAAGGAAGGCCTATATCACTATAAACAAACCTCTGATAACTTCTTTTGCTGCACCCCATCAATTTTGGAAAGTTGTGTTTCCATTTTCATTTCTCTTGAGGTATTTTCTGGTTTCCTCTTTGAATTCTTCATTGACCCATTGGCTGTTTAGCAGCAAGTTATTTAGTTTTCTCATGTTTGCACTTTTCCCATTTCTCTTTCTGTAATAGATTTCTAGTTTCATACCATTGTGTTTGGAAAAATGCTTGATATAATTTCTATCCTCTTAAATTTATTGAGGCTTGTTTTGTGACCTCACACACACTCTATCCTGGAAAATGTTCCATATGCACTTTAAAAGAATGTGTATTTTGCTGTTTTTGGGGTGGAAAGTTCTGTAGATATCTATTAAATCCAACTGCTTGGGCTTTCCTGGTGGCGCAGTGGTTGAGAGTCTGCCTGCCGATGCAGGGGACACGGGTTCGTGCCCCAGTCTGGGAAGATCCCACAGGCCGCGGAGCAGCTGGGCCCGTGAGCCATGGCCACTGAGCTTGTGCATCCGGAGCCTGTGCTCCGCAATGGGAGAGGCCACAACAGTGAGAGGTCCATGTACTGCAAAAAAAAAAAAAAAAAAAAAAAAAATCCAACTGCTTTATTGTGTCATTTAAGAACACTGTTGCTTTACTGATTTTCTGTCTGGATGATTTACCCATTGATGTAAGTGCAGTGTTGAAGTCTCCTACTGTTATTATATTATTGTCAATTTCTCCCTTTATGTCTGTTAATATTTACTTTATAGGTTTAGGTGCTCCTGTATTGGGTGCATATATGTTAATAATTGTAACATCCACATCTTGTATTGATCCCTTTATCATTCCATTATACCCTTCTTTGTCTTTTGTTATAGACTTTTAAAGTCTGTTTTGTCTGATATGAGTATTGCTACCCTCACTCTCTTGTCACTTCCATTTGCATGAAGTATGTTTCTCCATCCCCTCACTTTCAGTTTGTATGTCTTGGCCCTGAAGGGTGTCTCTTGTAACCAGCATATTAAAGGGTCTTTTTATTTTATTCAATCAGCCACCCTATGTCTTTTGATTGGAGATTTTAGTCCACTGACATTTAATGTAATTATTGATGAATATTTACTAATAGCCATTACATTACTTATTTTCCAGTTGTTTTTGTTATTCTTCTCTCTTCTTTTCTTCTTCTTTTTGTTTCTTCCCTTGTTCACACCAAATATTTTAATGTAGTAGTTCTATGCATTTCATTTCATTTCCATATTCCCAAGCCAATTCACGTTTTGTCCCCTCAATTAATTCAAATGTTATTTTTTCAAATGCCACCTCCTCAGAGCTGTCTTCCATGATGATTTTGTCAGAAATATCCTTCCTCAATCTTCTCATTCCTCTACTCTGCTTTATTGTTTATCAAGCACATATTTCTTTTTTTTTTTTGGACATGAAAAAAGTCCATGATTTATTTTTAAATGGAAAAAACAGATTGCAGGGCAGTTAAACACAGAACTGAGAAAAGTGAAATTAGTTATTACGTCTAGCTTGTAAACGGGGATCTTACCTCATCATCTCTGAAGATTTGTTAAATGCCTACCTCCAGCTGACTCTGAATATTGATTTGTTTTTATATTATAAAACAAGTATTATTCCATTATAGTTATTCAGGAGAAGTCACCTGAAAAGCTGAAATAGCTCAGTTGGGAGAGCGTTAGACTGAAGATCTAAAGGTCCCTGGTTCCATCCTGGGTTTCAGCAGTAGTTTTGTGTTTTTGCACTAAATATAGTTTCCTGGCAGTCTTAACCAAAATATAAGCTTTAAGGGGAATATTTGGTTATTATGTTTTGAGTGGGTCTATGACTTTTTAGGGAGGGGTGGTGTCAGGTGCCCTGGTGGGCCTTTTTACTAAACCCCCAATACCTTAGTAGTTCCTGACTGTAATAATAATAGCTAACTTATCTTGAGTACTTGCTATATGTCAAGGTATACTTTAAGCTTTTTCTGTGTGTCAACTTATTTAAAATGACCACTAAAATTCTTGATAACTATTTGTTAAATAAATGAACAGTTTGATGCCAGAGGCCTGGCATGTGGTTGGTACAAAATGACCTTTCAAGCACATATTTCTTAAATATACATTGTAGATATATATGTATATATGTCTATATATCTTCTCTCCCCCACACACTCTTAACTAGTATCCAAATGTGTAGAGAATTTGTATGCTTTATCTACCACTATATTAATGATTCACACAGAGTTTCATCTCTCCCTAGTTCTTTCCTTTTTCTTTTTCTTCTGCCTAACTCCTTCTCATTCTTAATAAGTCAGTTAATTTATTATTCACATCCTTTGGGAAATCTTCTCTAGGTATGTTTTCTATGGGTTCATGAAACACCATTTCCAATCCTTATCATGGCACTCACTACATTGTACAGCAGTTTTCTGTTTCTCCAGCTGAGCAACACACAGACAGGCTTTCTGGTGTTTGACTATACTTGTCTCTGAACCATTTCCCCAGGAAGAGGCTGTGAGAAGAGCTCCGTTTCTCTGCAGATAGGAGGAGACGATGTTTTCTCCTTCCCATGGGACAGGGAGAGATGCCTTCTTCTTCTGTGGCCAAGGAGCTCCTTTACAGGGACTCTGTCAGGGCTCAGCCATCCAATCCCCAGAAAAGCTGAGCTTTGTCTACCATCTTGCAGTGACTGTCATGTGAGAGCCTGTGAAGTTGTAGGAAGCAATAAATGCCACTGAGCTGTGAAGGGATGGAAGAGCTGCCTGGATAACAACACTGTAGCTACTATAATGACTTAGATTAGAGCAGAAGGAAATTCCAGTCATTTTTCAGTCTGTCAGTTTTTCTATTATCCTCAAGACTGAGCATGAAACATTCATTACACCACAGCCTTATTGATTCAACTGATGAAAATATATTGGTATTAATAACATGAAACTCTAAGGCACTGGAGATAATAAAACAATTGATTGGAAACATAACGTGTTTGAGAATATTTTTATGTGGTAGTTCCATGCATTTCATTTCCATTCATAACTAAGCCAGCAAGTAGGTGATTTGGGCATCACCTCATCAAGCCATATAACCATCTTTATTTAGTATTTACATGATTATCCAGAATAAATAGTTTGATCGGTTGTTAACAACAGACTTTAATTTGAGGCAAAATGAAGAAAATCTGTGTGAAATGACTAACTCACTGATTAAAAATATGGAGCTTGGGTTTTAAATGGCTTAAATATGGTCATTGAAAATAATGTTCTTTCGGGGTATTTTTAATTTTGTGTCCTCTTAGGAAGTTTCAAAAACAGAGTATCCCTTTTTTTTGGGTGGGGGGAATCTAACTTAAGTCTTTGTCTTTTGGTATTCAGATTATTATGATAAGGCATAGGAAAAGAGAACTTTTTATCATAGATTTTTCTTTGTGGCTACACTTTTACCTTGAGAAATATTTTTTTGATCATTTTCTCAGTTCATATTACTCAATAAGTGGCTACTGTCAGCTTCTGGCAAGAATGAGCTCACCAAGATGTATGATGTCAAAATATACCATTTTCTAATGCATTGAGCAAAATAGTTATAAAAATTATGAATTAAAAGAATATCTAAATACCACTAACCTCCAATCAATTTTGCCATATTGTTTTCTGGATTTTATTTCTATGTGTACATATTCTATGTCTTCATATTTAGAATGTCATATGTGTTTAGAATACATATTTAGAATGACATTCATAAAATGTATTTTGTTTTATTCTTTTATAATTTTATCACATTTTCTTGTTTTTATATTAATTTTATGACAGTATAATATTTCATACAACTCTGTAGTTGTCCCTTCCATTTTTCATCTTGTAAATAATATTGCAATGGAAATATTTATGCCTATGTGTTTTTCACATAAATTATTCTTTTATTAAGATATTCCTATGAATAGTTTTACTGGGTCAAATTGTATGACATTTTTTTAACCTCATAAAGTACATTTCCAAATTACTTTTCAAGAGGGTTGAACAAATTAAATTGCCCCTATTGGTGTATATAGTTAAAAATATGTTGGTCAGGATTATGGACTTTTACTTAAAATATTTGATAATGTACCATGTGAAAAACAATACCCTGTTTCTCTTGGTATTTTTGGTGGTTTCAGAGACTATTAAATGTTGGTTTAGCAATTGTCTTTCCTCTTGTGTGAACTGTCTTTTCATATCCTTTGTTTACTCATTGGGTGTAAGTATTTTTGTGTCAAATTTTATGAGCATTCATGTTTGCTGCAAATATTTTCTTAGTCTTTTGTTTTCTCTCATATTTTAGTTATATTATTCTTTATTGTACCAGGAATTTAAATATTTATGCAATTGAATCTGTAGATTATTTATTGTTTACAATTGTCATTTCTCTAAAGATGGACATAATATTTTTAATCCTATAGTCTGTTGATTTTCTTTGATTAAAATTTTATAGTTGTCTCATAATGTAGAACTTATTGTGGTAAAGGGGTGAGATGATTACTTCATATTATGTACTTTTATTCTTACATCAATTATTAAATAACAAAAGATCATTTAAAATGCCCTGTTGGCAGTATTATATTTTTGAAGCTTATTTGATAATATGCACTGTTGAGTCAGGTAGTGTTCTAGGCACAAGGAAATGAAAATGGTCTTATTTTGGTCATTAAGGAGCTCAGAGTTTAGGTGAGGAAGGAGGTCAGGGAACAGTTTCTACATAACAATTTTCTGGTATTTCACACTGACCACTGAGTCACTATGATGGGAAACTGAACTCTGTTCTCCTCTGGTTTCTATTTCCTTTTCTTTTTGTCACTCTCATTTGCTTTTGCCTGTTCTTTTTGTTCTCCTGCTCTTGCATGTTCTTTGGCTTGCTTTCTTTTTCTTGCTCTTTCCCTTTTCCCCTCCTTCCTGCTTTTTTTCTTTCCCTCCCTCTTTATTCTTCTTCCTTCCACCTCCATCAGCACTGCTTTCTTCCTCCAAACTCCCTCCCTCTACCTCTCTTTCACCCATACCTCCCCCAGAAAAAATAAATTTTGTCTCTCTCTGGAGAGACATGCATTTCTAAATCAATGGTAAGGCATTAGTCAAAGCATGGTCTTAGGAGCTAAGCCAACTAGAATTCAAATCTTGGCCTTGTCTCTACCAGTTGTATCAATCTAAGCAATTGCAGGAAGTCCTTACTTTGCTCAGTTCTGATATGCATAAATTTAAATTCCCACTGTTTAGTTTAATAATACTAGTCCTTCAACAACATGGTTCAAATTTAAGTTACTTCAGTATATTGACTGTGAGTAATTGCATAACTTATAAAATTTACTACTAGCTTCTCAGACTACAAATCAAGTAGCTGTGTTGACTTCTTGTGTTCTAGTGATAAACCAAGATGAGTTTTTACAAAAATGAATAAGCAAAAGAGGAAACTGACCAAGAAAGATGAAAGTGCAGCAAAGAAATAAAATGATATTTCTGGAAATGAACTGAGCATAAATGGATTTATTAAAAAAACAGCTGACCTTGAGAATACTGACACTGCCACCATTCAAGAGACTCCAGACATACAGTCCAAGGAACTTAGTGAAGATGAGCTTATGGACAAAAATGAAGAACTTGGTGGTGATGAAAAGAATAAAGATATCCCAGAGGACATGATGTCAGCAATAAACTTTACATTAAAGGAGTTCTTGGAGATATTTCACAACACGAAATGAGGAAAAGGTGAAATGTTAGAAGGTCATCCAAACAGAAATAGTATGACAATTTACAAGGAATAGAAAAGATGCTCACTCTGTATCATGTTATATAACAAGAGGGTAAGCACCGTTCAAACTACTCTTGATACACTTTTTGAAGAAACTAACACTTTAATTCTCTTAAATTACAGTGTCCTAAATAAATATTGTTTTACTATTTTTCATTTTGCTATACATTTATAACAGGCAGTTATAGAGTTCTTAATGTTTTGAAAAACGTTTTTAAAGGTCACAAAATAAGAGTAATATGTTCCATTGATTATTAAGATTGTTTTGCAAGATTTCTTGTAAGGTCATTTTTATGACCCCAAACTAGTGTGCAAAGTGGCAACTGCCTATTCTTAACTTCTCTAAACTTTAGTTTCTCTGTCTGTGAAATGAAAGAGGATAACTCATAGGAATATTGTGAGAGTTAAATGAGATAATGCATATAAAGTGCTTGGAGCAGCTGGAATTTGGTAAAGTTTCAATAAAAGGTAGCTATTATCATTATTATTATTTTTGCGGTACGTGGACCTCTCACTGTTGTGGCCTCTCCTGTTGCAGAGCACAGGCTCTGGACGCGCAGGCTTAGCAGCCATGGCTCATGGGCGCAGTCGCTCCGCGGCATGTGGGATCTTCCCAGACTGGGGCACGAACCCGTGTCCCCTGCATTGGCAGGCGGACTCTCAACCACCGCGCCACCAGGGAAAGCCAAAGGTAGCTATTATTAATGTTAATATCATTATTATCAACCAACAGGTAAAGCAATATGGCACAATTCTACCAAGTTGAGTTTAATGAAACTTTTATTGTTTAAGCCAAATAGCTCATGCAAAATATCAGAATTAAATGAGAAAACATAACAATGAATTAGTAAAAACGTAAATATTTTTCTAGCCATCAGGAACCTGCCTCCCCTCCAAGATACTCACTCTAAAACAAATCACATTGTCAGTCTTGATAATAAAATAAAGTGCTTTAACTCACCTTCTTGGACTTACCTAGACTAATTTCAGGAAGTTCAATTCTTTTCTGTTCAAGCTCTAGTATTTCATTTCTGTTTTCTTTTTGTACTAAGAAACACCAGTATAGAGGAGCCCAGAATTCATTATTAGAAGAGTGGGGAGTTGTGGTGGGTGGAAATTTAATCAGATTGCACTCTATGGTATTTCTATAGAAGCTCATAGCTATTCTCTGGTTGAATTGTACCCACCTATTTATAAAAACATATATTAATGAACACATGGGAGAGAGAATTTCATTAAAATCCATGTCAATTTAGCCATTGTTTTCAGACTTTTTCCTTCTTACATTTTTCATACCAAAGTAAGTATGGTTGATTTAACTTTTTAATGCTTTCTCTACTTTAGTCTCAAGTCATTACTTAGAAATAAAAAAAAAAACTGTAGTTTTCACAAAGCAGGGAAAAATATAGAGTATATATATAAAGACTCCATTTGTGATTAAAACTCAGTGGTTCCCCATTGCCAATGACCAGGTAAGTCCACATGTGTGAACACAGCCCTAAGGCCTCTCTTTTTTAGGTACCGTCTTGCTCATCTACCCTCATCTAATAATTCACCCTCCATTTCAGCTACCTCATTTCCTTCCTGTCCTCCAATGTTCATTCCCCACTCACTGTCCTTGCTGTTTCCTTCTTGTCTTAAATGACCTTCCCTCTCTTCTCTGTCCAACTGATGCCCACTCTTCAAAGTCCAGATCAAGCCACATCTCCCAATGAGGCCTTCCTCACTGTTCCATTTCCCACCAACCTGAGCTTTCTCTGACCTTATCTTAACACTTATGGTTCACACCAGTGTTCTTTGACATTGAGTCTTTCAAGGACTTGTTATATTGCTCAATCATAGTTTGAGTTTCTGGGGGTCTCACAGCCTACTGTATATTTCCATTTAGTTTACAACTAGTTATACACAGAGTTTGCTAGTGTGGCTCCATGAAGGCAGAGGCATTGTCTTGTCTGTGCTCTCTATAGTGCCTAGCATATAGTAGGAGCTCAATAAATAATTATTAAATAAACAAAGAAACAGATATAATTTAGCATTTTAAAAATGTTGTTCAACCTGATTTTTCCCCTCCATGTGGGGAAATATGTCTGCTTTAAGCATTCTAAAAAAAAATCCATCATTTGTTTCTTTCAGTCTTTTTGGGAGATAAACTTCTCAGAGGGATGTGTCAACAAGGTGGGTAACTATTACATAGTGTGTCGCCAGCCCCTTTGTGTGGGTCCACAGGGGACTGGTATTCTCCTTAGACAGGTTTATAGAGTCTTGAACCACAGTAGAGTTAATTTTTATTTTAAATTACTATAAGATATTGCACAGTCAATTGAAATGTGAAAATGTAATCAAACTTTTTTTGTTCTACACAACAAAGATAGCTAGCTGAATATATATATATATATTTTTCTTTTCTTTCAGAATTGATTGACTATTTTCATATAATTTAGATGTAACCTAAACACTCTCCAATCAGCTAATTCTAGATGACATTGCCATTCTAAAATTACAGCTGCAGAACAAACAGTATCAGTAAGCTGTACTGTCTTTTTAAGTTAAATGTATTTTTCTGTAAGTGCATATGTGTTGACTATATATATATACATACACATATACACACATATGCATATACACTTTATATATATCTATTTGCCCCTTAATACAATCTGCTACACAATTTCTCTTGAAAATAATATGTACATTGATATAATACAAATAAAAACAGACCACAGCAAAAGAAAATGTAAACTTCTTAGATGTTTTATATTCAGGTAAGAGTGACAGATAGGCTGAGATTTAAGAGTTCAAAAATGGATTTCTGAGGGACTCATGGGTGGTCATTTGAATGCTCAGAGGAGAACAGGTAGGGAGTGTCTAGAGTGGAAGGCTCAGTCATGTCCAATTTTTCAATCTTTCTCACTTTATTAGTTTAAATTGACATCAATAAAAAGAGGAGAGAGGATCTTCAAAGTTTTCCTAAGTTAAATATGTCTACATTAGTGGCGCTGCATTTGATGGACCAATAAAGTGAAATTATGAACTATAATCAAATACCTATCTTGTCATAAATTCCGTCTTGTCCTAAAGGATTTTCAACTTGCCAATCAGACAAACCCAATTTAAATGATGGCTGCCTGCAGTTTCACACAGGTCGACCAGGCAGAATCATCCAGCTGCGGCCCAGCCCCAGCCGGGTGATTACACCATATACCTTTCAGGATCTTTGTCAAGGGTGCTGCCTTACTGGCTTGATTACCCACCCCATGAAGGCCACTGTGCTCAGCTTGTGGGGTAATGAGAAGAAGAAAAAGTTACCTTTTTTCTGTGCTCAATCACAACAGAATGGAGGAGAGAGATTGCATTGAAATAGAAAGTTCATCTTGATCAGACAAAAAAAAAAAAAAGGAAAGAAAATAGCCCTGTCTTTGATTTTATGTGTTGGGAGTGTGTGCATATGAGTGTAAACATTTCAAAAAGACACTCTTACTATTCTAAGACCCTTGTAGGACAGCCTTACACAAATATAGTGTCTTTTTCTTTCTTTTTCCCTTTGATTGGAGCTATTGAAACCAGGCATGTCTGATTTATGAGGCCATTCCAGCTCCACAGAACACAAAGTCACGGGGTTTAACATAGTTAGATGGTCTTTCCAGCACATTTTATGAGACAGTGCTAAGCTGCTTCTCAGGCCAGACTATCAATCACCCCCACTATGACCACACTCAGGTAGGACCAAACTGGAATTCTGAAACATTCCCAGCAATTTTTGAGCTGTCACTTAGCATGAGGCCCTACTTTGCCAAAGAAATTTATCAAAGCTTAAACTCATTCATATTCCCTGCAGTTTTCTTGCGAGGCAGCAGCAGCAGGGAACTCCTTATAGCGCTCTTTTAGAAAACTGATTATAATTTAGGGATGGCAGTGAAGATTCTTACGCAGCATAAGAAATAACAGCAATAACCTTTCTAATTACAAGAAAGACTAATGCATTGACTGAGAAAATCACTAGAAAGAAGGACTGAGCTCTTCCTTGAGGCTGTAGCTGCTCAGTAAGAGAGTAGACCTTGTGCAGAACATAAGACTCTGTGCAGAGTGAGAGAACTCTTAGGGGGCTTGAATTGGAGGGAAAGAGTGTCCAGCCAAATGAAATTCTATGTCCAGTGGAGCAGTCTTGGGATGGAAGTTTGCACCTAGAATTTGAAGCCTGGCAATGTGCCACAACTAAATGAGGCCAGATGCCAATTCTAAGGTGGAAAACCAGGCAGAGACTAGCCATAGTTATCAAATGGTCTTCCAAGGCCTTCAAAGTTGTGTGGCCAAATTTTAATTAATGTGTAAAATTTACTTTTGCTGCAACCAAGGATATGTACAGTTTGGATATGTACAGAATGCCTGTACATTAGAACATTGAGATAGGATGGTTGTGTAGCAAGCGTAGAGAGGGTATGAAATTTTCTGCCATATTCCAGTGAATAGACAATCTTCCTTTGTTGCTGGCTTAGTCTCTTCTTTTGCTCATTCTTTAAAATATATTATTCACTTAGGAATGCTTACCCCCTTCTTGTTCCTACACACTATCCTTGGGCTAGTGCAGCTTTGTCTGTGGCTTCATTTAGCACATAGGCACTGATGCCTTCTCACAGGCCTTCTCACAGATCCTACCACTCATTACCTCAGTGATTAAAGAAAAGCTACTTTCTGTATAAAGTGGGAATTACAATATCTGTCTTACAGAGTTGATGTGAGAATAAAGTAGTGTAAGTAAAGTACCTGCATGCAGTCAAGTGTAAATAAATATGAGTATTACTATAGGTGAATATGCCTCTAGCCCAGTTCCTCAGCCTCAGATTTACATATCCAACTGTCTGCTGGACATCTCCACCGGATAATTTATACACACATCACTGGTCATTCCCACAGTTAACATCCTCTCCCTAAACTTTCTCCTCATGTCTTCTCTGTCATCAGTTAATGACTCTCTCGTGAACTTGCCAGTCATCTGAGGATCATTTTTGATTTCCTTCTCTTTCATTTACCACACCTAACCAATCATTAACATTGACCAGCTTAACTTTGAATGTGATCTGAACCCTCTTTTCCATCCTTTTTTATGACCACATGGACTCAGGATCTTTGCAACTGTCAGATTATTCCAGAGTCTTCCAAACTGGTCTGCTTATTTTAAGCCTTGTTCCCCTCAGATGCATTCTTGACTCTGCTGCCAGATTAATATAAGTGAAAGACAAACCTGACCATGCATTTCCTTGCTTAAAGCCTTAAAGGATCTACATCTCCTATAAGATAAAGTACAACAGAATACAGAGTATAAGGTCCTCTTCCTACCTCTACAGGTTTGTCTTCGCTCATTCCCTACTATACACAAAACCCACATCCTTCCTCCTTCTGATCTCTTACAGTGAAGGTGTTTCTTTTCCATGTTCAGGGCTCATCCCTTACTCTTATTCCTCTGAATCTCTGCCCATCAACTATTTCCCTTCTGTCCTGTCTGTAATTTCTCTCTCTTCTCACTTGTTCTCCTCAGAACATTTAAATGTTCTCATGTATCTAACCTTCACTATGCTTTCTCCTCTTCAAAATCCTATTTTCTGAGAGAGATGTCTACATGTATGGTTTCCTCCAACTCACTTCCCAACCATCCCTCCTCCCAATTAAACCTGGCTTCCTCCCTTATGAGCTAGGTGAGCCCACTCTCTCCTGATGTTGCATTCAGTGAAGGCCTCCCAGTCCTTGACTTCTTGGCACATTCAATGCCATTGCCTGGTCCCTTCTTCTAAAACCCTCTATTCACTGCGTCTCCATGGTATCCTGCATTCCTGACTTTGCATCCATTTCTTTGGCTTCCTCTTTTGTTTCCTTACAAGATTTCTTTCTTTACATTTGGTGTTTCTCAAGGTTCTATCCTTATAGTCTGTCTCTGGGGATCTCATTTTCTCCCATCATCTCAACAGCCCTTTATGTCCTAATGGCTCCTGATCTCTGTCTACAACCTAGAGCTCTCTTCTAACTTTAACCATGTAACAGGTTGCCATCTGGACATTTCCACTTTGAGATTTAATGGGTACCTTTAACTCAATATGTCACAAACTGAACTCATTTATGATCTGTTTTCCCATCTTGAATGCAAGCTTAATGAGAGTGAGGTCTTTGAAACACTCACTGCTGTTTTATTTTCATTAGAAGAGTGCCAGGAATTGAGTGGGCACTTGTTAACTCTTTGTTGAATGAATAAAAAACAATTTTATCTCTGTGAATGACATCATATAGTTGCCGAGGCAGGAAGTTCAGTTTCAATTTCAACTCTTTCATCTCCCTTACTTTCAAAACACATCAAATCAGTTATCAGTTCACTGATTTTACTTTCTAATGAATTTGTAAAAAATGTTAAGTTTGCTCTACTTGTTTGTTACGTGATTTGTCAAATTCAACCCGTAGTAGAGGAGGAGCCCAATTCTGATGTAGGCCTTTCTTGCCATTTGCAGCCTGTCTCTAGCTCCAGTTGGTTCCTAAAGAAAAATCCAGAAGATCATATGGTGCCTGATTCCAGCAGATTCTGACCTGTGAAATTTCATTTCATGTTTAAAGTTCATTGTAGGAAGTAGTGACCATGCTGTTTCTCAGAAAGTAATTTTTAAATGTAAAAATCATCAGTGTCAAGAGGATTTTCCTTTAAATCTAATCTGAGGTGTTAATGTACTTTACACTCATGTTCTTTGTCTGTAATGAAGGAGAGGATGGTCCAAATTAACTTTTTTTATTGTAATACAAAACCAGAATTTCTCTTAGAATCCTTGGAGGCCATGATCAGAGAGGGGACCAAAGAAAGCTTGGGTTTATAATAGCAGTGGTTAACATGTATTAAGTACTTACCATTAACCAGGAACTGAGTTATTCTTCATATAACTCCTGTAATTCTTGGAACAATGATTTAAGTACAATTATTTCCATCTCTGAAAGCTAGGACACAGAATGTTTATGTAACCTAGCAATGTGCATACCACTGGGAAATGGCACCCTGGGGTCTGAATCAGTTTAGAGCAGTCTGTTTCTGGAGTCTCTGCCTTGGGCACTGCTATAAAGCTTTTATAAATGACAAATTTATTCCAAACAATGTTGTTACTTCATTTCATATCCATGACTTTTTCTTTTAAAAACAGAGCTAGAAAATATGTCCAAGAAAAGTAAGAGACTGATTTTGGAAGGGAAAAGAATGGTCATTAATCTAAAGCATTCTTTTCATAACCCACAAAACCAACCGTATTCACTATTAAGACATCATGAGTACCTTGGTGCCAGGGGCTACCTAAGGGTTAGAGATGAAACCAATAGGAGATCAGTTCACTGTATTCAGAAATCTGTGCCTATCATGTGCTTAATGAGCTTATATCCTAGGAAAACAGTTGAATGAAGTTTTTGCCGTATACTATGATTGTTTAAGAACCTGAAAGAAAGTTGGGAGAAATATCAAGCAGCCAAAATATTACTTATAAACTTCAGTATTCTCCTTTTTGAAATCCCAGGGCTGTAACTGGGAAGTGAGAAATGCCCACAACCCAAGTGGGCCCTGACCCCCTTACCTTAAACTATGTAATTAATACGACTCCAAATACTAAACACTGTGCTAAATACTTATAAAAGCCAACCAAAGCCAGTGTAATTATCTAAAATGAAATCATACCATAGCACTCATTCAAAATGTTTCTATGGCACTAACGACCTGAAAGATCAAGTTCAATGTCTCTGATATATTACTGGTATATAAGACCATGTGTAATTCAAGCCCAACCAACATCTCTAGCCCTATCACCTCCTGCTTTCCACCATTCCTATCAAAATCCCATACCTTATCCCCTTAAACACTTGCTACTTTGTGACAGGAAACCATGCTTTTAGATTTCTGTTCTTTTGAACAAACTGTTTCTTTTATCTAAAGCTATGCTGTCCAGTGAGGTAGCCGCTAATGATTTAAATTTAATTATAAACTAGTTAATATTGATAAAATGAAACATGCAGTTCCTTGGTCACACTATGCACATTTTTAAGTGCCCAATAGCCACATGTATGGGATAGTGCAGATACAGAACATTTTCGTCATCATAGAAATTTTTAAAGGACACCCTTGCTTTAAAGTGCCTTGATTTCTTCTCAACCCTCAACTTCTGAATCCTTTAGAGTCTTACTCATTTTCAGGTTTCCACTAAAAAGTGACCCTGTTTGTGAAGCCTTCTTTGATGCCTCCCTATAAGCTATTTCCCATTACATTTTTCTTATACCTTTGCTACAGTGCATATCAATTCTCTTATGGATGTGGTTATTTAGAAACATGAGAGAAGGGACTTTATGTTCTCATCTTTATATTCTCATCACAGTTCCTGAACTGTAGTGATGATTTTTTGGATGAATGAATGGTTTGAGATTAAAGACAAAGCTCCCTGAAATTAATTTTATTTTTCTTCTTCATTCCTGTAGAGTAGGAAAGAGAATGTTGCATAACCTTTTCATGGTGTTTCATGGAAGGTTGAGAAAGCAGGAGCCCAGCTTTCTGACCCCTCTATGAATCTGAATTCATAAGGTGTGCTGGGCTCAGGGGACTTGAATTTATTGCAGCCTGTAAGTCTTCCCTGATTTCTGACAGGTGAATGTGGAGGTGGAACTGGTGTTGCTGACTAATTATTCCTTCAACCCACTTCCCTGTATCGATATGCCTTAACTTCTGCCTTATCCAATGTTCTGCATCCTAATTTATATAGATTTTCAGGTGAAAGACATATACGTACATGATACCAATTAACCCCTGCAAATGCCTCATGTCCTAGAAATTTTGTAAAAGAAAAAGGTTTAATTGTGTGGTTAATATGAGCAATTTTGTAGCAGTCACAATCTCTGGGACTATAAAATTATGTTTGTGTGCTTTGAGAGATCATAATCCTTGACTGTTTTTATTCCAATGAAGTC
Organism: Delphinapterus leucas; assembly: GCF_059928025.1. Lineage (NCBI taxonomy): Eukaryota > Metazoa > Chordata > Mammalia > Artiodactyla > Monodontidae > Delphinapterus > Delphinapterus leucas. Next base: position 86,690,445 of record NC_143135.1, on the reverse strand, counting down.
ATCAATAGAAACAGAGAAACAGATTCATAATGCAACATAAAATGTTTTAAAAGTTATTAAAAGAATAATTTCCTTACCTCATGGCAGTTTAACAAAGGAAACTACAGAAAGCTATGAATAGATTATGAAAGTTATTTTTAAAAAGGACAAATCCATTTGGTATGCTTTTAAGGAGGTCTCTTGAATAGACTAGGGAAAGTGATACAGCCTGGCATAGCAGAAAGAAAACAAGCTAAAGATACTGGAGGACCCATGTTCAAATCTCAACCCAGCCAATATACAGACCTTCCTAAATCAATTTTGTTGAGAAAAATAGGTTCTGGGTTATGCTCTGATAGCTATAGAAATAAGACAAGGAACATTAAATCTCTCTGTTTAATTAATAAAACAAGGAGAATCTTAAATTTCCACAGATGGACTGACAAAATTTTTGAGTAAGATCAGACGCTATCCTATGGACCATTCACATCGGAATTACTGAGGGAGGTAGGTGATTTTATTAGCTTCCTAAGGCTGCCATAACACCGTACCACAAACTGAGTGTCTTAAAACAATAATTTATTTTCTCACAGTCTGGAGGCTAGAAGTCTGATATCAAGGTGTCACAGGGGCCATACTCTCTTCTAACTTCTTGTGGTTGCCAGGAATTGTTGGCGTTCCTTGGCTGGCAGCTGCATAATTCCAATCTCTGCTTCCACAGCCACATGGCCTTCATCTCTATGCGTCAGTGGTGTTCTTCTCAGTATGTGTGTTTATCTCTGTGTCTCATCTCCACTTGTAAGGATACCAGTAATATTGGATTAAAGGCCCACCTTACTCCAGTATTACCTTGTCCTTAATTACATCTGCAAAGACCCTATTTCCAAGTATGATCACATTCACAGGTAGCAGGAGATAGGACTTCAACATAAGTTTTTGGAGAATATATTTCTACTCATAGCAATAATTATTAAAAATTCAGATCCCTAAGGCCCACTTTAGACCTACCGAATGGTCCCCTGACATTTCCGATGCAGCTTTCCATGTGACTTCAATATACTGTAAAGTTTACGAATGCTAGTCTAAGAAAACAATGAAGAGCTGGGATGATGGACCAGGATGAGGATGAAGAAAGTAAGACATTTTCCTCTGATACAAAATTAGAAGGATTACCAAAAAAGTCAGTAATCAAGGTAAATAATATTTAATGCAATTTAAAAAAATCAAAATTAATGCAGAACAGTCTATGGTGAACAAAATATCAAAAATTTAATAAAGACAGGATCAGTATTATTGATTATTTCCCTTTTGCCTCAGTCTCCAATATAGCTTGGCACTGCACTGGTTACAGGCATGGTCCACTGAGAAAGGCTACCCTCTAGATAGTTAAGAACACTATAGCCTGATAAAGATGTTGTCTTGTAATTCCCCAAGTTTCTCCGGTGCACATCTGCCTTGTAATAGTGGTATTTAGGGAAATCAATGAAAAGGACTTTGGTCCACATTTGGGTCACAGTAAGCAAGTAAGAGAAAATTTTCATAGAAGTGAGATGTGAGTGAGATGATGAATTAAAGGGAAACAAGAAATCAGCCTGAGAGGTGACTAATTGAAATCCAGGCACCTCAAGAAAAACAACCCTGTCAATATCAGGTGGAGTGATAGGCAGATACTAGTTCTCCCCTTCTATGTGAGATTTAGCCATTTACTACATTTGTTATTGAAGGTAAGGTAATTATAAAAGGCTAGAAACACTTGGCAACTTTGAGTTGAATTTCATGTGGTATCAGGTTAGTTGGATATTATATTCATATCTAGTAGTCATACTGAGACCATAAAGCCATGACCTTTGAAAGCAGACATGTTAGGGCAAATCAACTGAAGAGAAACCTCTCAGGGAGTAAGTAGACCCGAAGCAGGGAGACTCAGGGGGTCTGAAATCTTAATGAGCTCTTTAGATGGACACTAAAGTTGACAGAAACTGCTGTGCACACTCAAATGTTATACACTGAATAACCAATAAAGTCCCTTCTGAGGCCCCCCGGGACCTCAGATTTAGTCCTGATTTAGTTTCCCACACACTGTTTGCCATCTAATCACAGATCTTGCAGATCTTGGACTGGGCTGGTCTCTCAGTTACCACCACTACACTTCCTATCTTTCCACTGTTTTCCTTTACTCATAAATGAAATATAAAAGGTTTTTAAAACCTTTCTTTTTGGGAAGTTACCTTTATTTTTTGATAATTATGCTTCACAGCTCCACCAAATTAAGTTGTAGACTTTCTGGATTCTTCTTTGTAACAGTCGGGTTACCTAAATTGTATATATGAGGAGAGGCTTAGTCCTTATCAGAATGTTATAGATAAGAAAGATGCCAAGACAATGGCAGAGGTATTCTAAATCAAGAAGTTGGAGGGTGGGATGGGAGCAGGCCCTAAAAATAAGACCTCTGTGCAGATTTAGGGCCTTTCACAGTTACTATGCCTAGAGATGATATTATAACCCAGGAAGTGTTGGAAGGGAGAAGTAAAATATTCTTTTATCAGCATTATTTCCAATTCTATTAAATATTTTATTGGGTCACTTCCCCTTGACAAATTCATAGATAATTCAAAAAAGATAAATATATTAAAAATTAAAATTGAATAAAAAGAAAGCAATAAAAGAGTAAGGAAAGAAGACTTTGACTATGTCTAGAAGTAGCCCTTCTCATTATTTATGATACAGAACAGCAGGCAGCACACTGAAATGGAGCAAAACCCGGGGTCAAATTCTGTGATCTTTAGCAAGGATCTTAATCCATTGGTTTTCTCATTTGTAATATGGCAGCTTTAATACCCTCTTCATGGGTTTGAGCTGAGGACAAAATGGGATGCCCTTTATAATGTGTCTGGTGTAGTGTTTGTAGATTCCTTTCCCCTACAGACTCCGGTGATTATGGCTGCTTCACTGATCTTCCCCCTTAAGTTTGGCTCCTCGTATGTGCTCAGACCTCTGGATTTTAAAAAGACCTATTTTTAACCAGACCCTTTAGTTTGTGTTGCAAAGAAGCAGATGCAACTCTCTAGAGCTTCTCCAAGTGCTTCTCTTCAGAGAGTGGGCACTGGCAGCAGAATGAGATGTCTGGATAAGCCAGAAATCTGGATGCAGAGTTGAAAACATAAGGGATCTTGGTCCCAGAAAGGGTAGAAGAGGAAGGTAGCATTTGTATTTCCCAGGAAAGGAATCAGGGAAACTGGATTTATCCAAGCTCTCCCAGTCACTAGCAACTTAGGTAAATCTCTTACTCTTTCCAAACAATTTGAGGATAACATATAAATTGCTCATCTTAGAGTAATTGTGATGGTTGAAATAAATAATGCATGTGACCATAATGTTTGACATATAAATCTGTATTAGTTAGAGTACATTTTGGCAGCTACAGAAAAATGAATTAACCAAGATACAAGACAGTCTTGAATAGATATTTGTTAAATGGATAATTGGCTCAAGATACCATCTCTGCCCACATTGCTAGATGTTTTCTATAGACTTTATGTATCTTCTTCAGCTTGCAAATTAATTCTTTGTTCTATTCAGTTCTACAAACATTTAGTGAATGTCTACAATACTCAGTGTTAGAGATACAGAAATAAGTATCAGCTCCTTCCTGGAGGAAGCTAATTTTTCTGAATATGTATATATATATATAACCCAATGTATATATACATATATATGCAAACCAATATCATGATATTCCACATATTATAACTAAAAACACATCATACTCCAAATGGAGGACTATTCCATTGCAAACCACTAAAGTATTGGAAGCTGTTTTCTGAAAGTGAGTTAGACATGTATTTCAAGGAGTTTGTGTTATATAAATTTTAGCTGTCAGAAAACTAGGAGGAGATCATAAAGTGAATGGACTGTGCTGCTACCAAGGGCAAAATCCTTTTGAAAATGGGCTGCCCTTTGGGATCTACCAAGTGGATCACACAGTAAATACAAACTGATAATCCATCACTGGTGTCTCTACTTACAAATAACATCACAATCTACTAATATAGCCACTTGTGACTAGAACCTTACAGCATTTTTCTTACTCAATTGAATCTTGCCTTTATCTCACTGGACTGGCTGAATACTTTTTTTGTCTGTGACCCAGAGATAATGACTGACACAGAGCAACATCAGCCTGGAATCCCAACCAGAGGAGTTCAAATTAGGTTAACTTTGTGTTGCTAAGACTTACTCTCATGAAGTCTAGAATTACAGAGCAAGAAGCAGCCATTTTATTAGCTAAATACTGTCACATTTAACCTTGTAGAAATGTGGCTGCTTGAAAGCCAGTGCAAATGTAATATTGTCCATTTCATTTTTCTTGTGCAGTACCCAACACAGTGCCATGTAAAACCAGGTGCTTGATAAAGACCATTAGCCTCATTGGGTGAGTGAAGTCTGGTTTATGGCATTCCTTAAATAAAGATATGACTTAGATCACATAAGTTGACCAATATACAATCTCATTATCCAGCTGGTGTGTAATTGATGTTTACCTAGTTCACAATTGTTCCTTAATATTTTCTGTGTCATTATTTAAATTTTCTTCACTCTTCCACAGATGATAGGTTGAGAACAAGCTTCCCCATGAGCATTGCTCTTTAAAGGGCTCTGCTTCTGCCAAGACTATGGACAGGAAACATCCCCTCAGGGTTTTGTGAGGTTCTTACATCTGGGTCATCACCTCTGTGGATGTTGCTGCTGTGGCCCAAAGATACAACCTCCTTCCTTATTCTTTGGTTTTCAGGACCATCCAGATCCCTAGTTCTCAACACTATGATACTTATTGCCTGCAATAGGTTGAAACACATATGTTATAATATTTACTGAAATGAAATTTCACCCATAATTTTAAAAAAATCAATAATGTTCTCTAGTTTAAAAAGAACTGAGGAGAAATAAAAGTATACAATTAAACAAATTTATTATAAAATAATACACATTTAAATATGTAAATGTGGGGAAATGACTACACTAGAAAACAAAATGAGGTAGTCAGTTGCATTTGCATGAAGAATTGCTGTGAATGCCACAGCTACAAATGTACTTTGACACAAGTTTTTTGCATTGGTTACTCAAATAGTGTGAGTGATGTTGTTGTCAGTGACAATTTTCTCAAATGATGAAAAACTCTTGGTACAGGTCCAAATAAAACAAAGTATAGTCTTCTTTCAGGTTACATGGTAGTTGTATTCCTGGAAATTCAGCATATATTGAAATGAATCTGCAAAAACATATTTTGAATTTATACATAATACAGAGTTAGATTCTAGGCTTGGAAAATCATCAATGGTTTTCCTTACATGAATATTGAAAAGGGCATTCAAAAGCCATGGACATGGGTCAAAAATGGAAAATGGGATAATTCCTTGTTGTATAGGACTGTACTATGCCTTACAGACTGTCTAGTACCACTAGCCTCAGTCCACGAAATGCCTTTAGGACTTCTTAATAACTGTGATAGCCAAAATATCTCCATAACTTTTCAAAACTTATTCCTTTGAGAACTACTAATTTAAAGAAGTAAAAAATTAAATTAGTCAAAAAAGAATAAGCAGAGGAGAATCCTGGGAAGATGTCTGTAGGAGCAGCACCACTTTTGAGTCTCTCTAAATTCACCTGTAAAAGTAGACAGAGGTGCTAGAAGAAACAACATAGGTAAAGAACAACTATCAAAAACAGCAGGGAAGGTGAATGGGGAGAGCATTTGAAGTTGCTGATTGGCTTACAGTTGTTAATTTAAGAATAAAAAGATATTATTTCAAATCAGATGTTAGGAAAGAAAAACGGGAAGGAAAAGAAGGGTTTTAACTCGATTTCAATATATTTATGGTGGGGAATCACTAGACAATAATCAAAAAAAGAGGGCTTAAGATGGTGAGTAAAAATATTAGTGTAAAAATAACCATTTGAGCAAAAATGCAAACACTCCTAAATACCAAAAATATACTTAAGAAAAAGAGGACAAAATAGACATGTAATTAAAATGCTGAGATAATTGGACATATATAAATATATGAAAAAAGGTAAATTTGCATCCATCTTTCATATCATTAAAAAGGAGAAAGTTCAAAAGGACCTGAAATTTAAGTTAACAAAATAGAATCCATAAAAGTATTTGACACAAACATGAATGAATTCCTTTATAACCCAGAAATAGGGAAAACATTTATACCATAATTCAAAATCCAGTAGCAGTAAGAGAGGAGAGAAATAAATTTAATTACATAAAAATTTAGCATGGAAAACAAAAACCGTAAATGAAGGAACAAGACAACAAATTGGGGGAAATATTTTTAATTTTATATCACAAAGAAAGGATTACATTTTTTTAATATAAAAAAATTCTAAAAATAAAAAGAGAAGATAAAAAAATAGGGTAGAGAAATAGTTTGGTTTTTTTCTTAATCCAGCATCATTTATTATTTTTATTTATTTTTTACATCTTTATTGGAGTATAATTTCTTTACAATGTTGTATTAGTTTCTGCTGTACAACAAAGTGAATCAGCTATATGTATACATACATCCCATATAACTTACCTCTTGAGTCTCCCTCTCACCCTCCCTATCTCACCTCTCTAAGTCGTCACAAAGCATTGAGCTGATCTCCCTGTGCTATGCGGCAGTTTCCCACTAGCCATCCATTACATTTGGTAGTGTATATATGTCAAAGCTACTCTCTCACTTCATCTCAGCTTCCCCTTCCCCCACTGTGTCCTCAAGTCCGTTCTCTACATCTGCATATTTATTCCTGCCCTGCCACTAGGTTCATCAGTACCGTTTATTTAGATTCCATATATGTGTATTAGCATAAGGTATTTGTTTTTCTCTTTCTGACTTACTTCACTCTGTGTGACAGACTCTAGGTCCATCCACCTCATTACAATTAACTCAATTTTGTTCCTTTCTATGTCTGAGTAATATTCCATTGTATATATGTGCCACATCTTCTTTATCCATTCATCTGTCAATGGACATTTAGGTTGCCTCCATGTCCTGGCTATTGTAAATGGTGCTGCAATGAACACAGTGGCACATATAGCTTTTGGAATTATGGTTTTCTCAGGGTATATGCCCAGTAGTGGAATGTCTGTGTTATATGGTAGTTCTGTTTTTAGTTTTTTTAAGGAACCTCCATACTGTTCTCCACAGTGGTTGTATCAATTTACATTCCCACCAACAGTGCAGGAGGGTTCCCTTTCCTCCACACCCTCTCCAGCATTTATTGTTTCCAGATTTTTTGATGATGGCCATTCTGACTGGTGTGAGGTGATACCGTATTGTGGATTTGATTTTCATTTCTCTAATGATTAGTGATGTTGAGCATATTTTCATGTGTTTGTTGCCAAACTGTATGTCCTTTAGAGAAATGTCTATTTAGGTCTTCTGCCCATTTTTGGATTGCGTTGTTTGTTTTCTGATATTGAGCTGCATGAGCTGCTTGTATAGTTTGGAGATTAATCCTTTGTCAGTTGCTTCATTTGCAAATATTTTCTCCTATTCTGAGGATTGTCTTTTTTTCTTGTTTATGGTTTCCTTTCCTGTGGAAAAGCTTTTAAGTTTCATTAGGTCCCATTTGTTTATTTTTGTTTTTATTTCCATTTCTCTAGGAGGTGGGTCAAAAAGGATCTTGCTGTGATTTATGTCATAGAATGTTCTGCCTATGTTTTCCTCTAAGAGATTTATAGTGTCTGACCTTACATTTAGGTCTTTAATCCATTTTGAGTTTATTTTTGTGTATGGTGTTAGGGAATGTTCTAATTTCATTCTTTTACATGTAGGTGTCCAGTTTTCCCAGCACCATTTATTGAAGTGGCTGTCTTTTCTCCATTGTATATTCTTGCCTCCTTTGTCAAAGATAAGGTGACCATATGTGCATGGGTTTATCTCTGGGCTTTCTATCCTGTTCCATTGATCTATATTTCTTTTTTTGTGCCAGTACCATATTATCTTGATTACTGTAGCTTTGTAGTATAGTCTGAAGTCAGAGAGCCTTGTTCCTCCAGCTTCATTAGCAAAGATATGCAAGTTTCTCTTAACTAGATGTAAGGTAATCAACCTCACCCATCATAATATACACACAAATTAAAACTGTGCTGAGATACCATTTATCACCTATTAGGTTGGTTAATATAGAAAAGCTAGACAACATAATATTTTGGCAAGGCTGTGAGGAAATAGATACTTTCATACACTGTAGTAGAAATAGAAGATTAAACAAACCCTATGGTAGGACATTTTTCTATACCAAGCAAAATAAATAATTCACTTACCCTTTAGCCCAGCAGCCAAATTTCTAGAAATTTCATCCCAAAGATATACTGGCAAAAATATGAAAAGATGTAGGACCATGACTAGTCACTGCAGAATGATTATTAATAGGGGAAGACAGAAACAGTATTAATATCGATCAAGGCGGAACTGGACAAACAACTATGGTATATCCACCTAATGAATTTATATGCAGCTGTAAAGGAATTAGAAAAACTGATAAACTACTGTGAAATATGTTGCAGAATATATGGTTTTGTGGAGAAAAAGAAAAACACAGGAAATACTTATATAGAATACTTAATCTGATGCAGGAAGGAATATGGATATACTTTGTTTAAAAAAAAAAGAAAGGAAAGGATAAACTATAAAAAGGAGGTTGTCTATAGAGGGAAAAGGAATAGAGTAGAAGAGACAGGGAAAAAAGCTAGACCCATTTGTTTGTATTATAGATTTGACTTTGGAATACATATATAATATATTTTGCATAATTATGAAACAAGATTAAATTAAAAAATCAATCTCAAGAGTTAAATATGTACTGAGTTGATAGTATAACCACACAGAGAAGAACTATTCCAAGTGACCTTGAAGCACCATTATTTGCATGTATTTCCTAGTGGGATATAACCTAAGGATAATATTTGCTGAAAAAACAACTAAAGTATTTACAATGATTGTATTTTTGGTGCTAGTGTTGGTATTGCTATCCTGAGATTGGTGTCTGTGTAGTGTAGGATAAAACAAATGAGTACTTACATACTATTCTACCTTTCTCATTCCCAGTGTTTTCAAGAATTGAAATTCTTTGCGTAGAAGAAGGAGATATAAATGTAAGCTATAAGAAATTATGTAAAATCTCTATGATCCTCAATTTAATCAGAAGTGTAAGTTTAAATCCATGATTTATTTTAACTTGCACATATATATAATTTTTGTTTCATAACTCTATTTACTCAAAAGGCCTGGAAACAATGATTTCTCTGTAGCAATAATATTCCTGACTCCCAGATTGTGGTATTAAAAATACCATTTTCCACTACAAGAAAACCAGGGCTTCTTGGAGAACTAACTGATTCCAGGTTTGGGGCAGAAAATGTACCACATGAGCTTGGAACATTTTGTCATTAGTAGATCAAGAAAACTATTAAAGACTACAGAGTCATGTCAAAAGGATTGAGGAGGAAACTTAGACTCCTACTGGGTAAACTTGAGACAATTTGAGCGTCAATAAGGATAAGAACTATAAATTATTGGAGCTTGTCAACGGATTTATGGTTAAATCACGAGTTCACAAAGTTATTTTTTAAAAAAATTCCCATTGATCACTGTTGGGAGATGGTAGTGGACCAAATCATTATTTTGAAATCTGGCAAATTAGGTAAAGAATAAAACACTTATCCTATCATTTCCACTAGAACTAATTCACCACATGAATAAAAAGTTGATGAAATAGTTCCTCTTTGTAGAAGTTTTCAGCTCATAAAAAAGAGGGATCATGAAATTTTATTACTATTTTCAACCTCTACTTAATTAATGGATCTAGACATTGATCATTAATGTCTGTTAACAACCTCAAAATGGAGACCATCACACACAATATGTTTCCAAGTGGGAGAACAAGGCACAATCTATGAAACAGCCATGCCAAAAATCAAATCTGAATTTGATCAAATCTCTGTATCCAACTATCAATTTAAGTAATACAAAGGAGAGAGAAGCATATTAAACAACATGATGGGAATGAATGAGCAAAATCCAAAATGTAGGAAATTCTAACAACAAATGAATGGTTTCTTTGACAATGAATTGCAAGAAAAATAAAGAACTAGAAGGAGAATGCATAGGTTAAAAGAGACTTAAAAGACAGATCACCAATATCTAAGGATCTTATTTGGATACATATTCAAGAAACAACTTAAAAACTTAAAAAATATAAGCATGGACATTTATAAGATGATTAGAAATTTCAGTGCTGGTGTTTTGGTATTATTAGAAATTAGTATTATATTTTAGATGTGATAATAGTATTGTGGTTATATTTTTTAAAATACATTATGTCTTAGAAATTCATACTGAAATATTTGAAACCGATGATGTCTAGAGTTTGCAAGAAAATAATGTAGGAGTGGAATGGTGAGTGAGGAAAGAGATGGACCCAGTTTGGGCCATATATTGGTAATTGTTGGGGCTGGATCACAGTTTCATGAATTTAATTATATTATTCTTTCTATGTACATTTAAAATGTTCTATATAAAAAACTTTTCAAAGTACATTAAAAAAACACAAATATTCAGAATGGTAGTAGATGAAATGAAATTGCTACTACTTTAGATAGATGGACATGGCAACATATATATCTACAAAGTTCCTGAGTTTCTCTCCCCTTACCAGATCCTGTTCTGTATCCACTTTCTTCCCAGGGTCTCTTTCTCTTTTTCCTCTTTTCAGCAATATTCTTTTGTTCTCTGTTATGTCTACTGTGTCCTTCCCCTACTTTTCTATCTCCCTTTCTATTTCTTCCACATTGTGCTCTCTTCTCCTTTCTCTACTACATCCTCTTTTTTCCTGATTCTGCTAACAACTGGCCATGACACTGAACTGAGATTGTTTTCTTTTTAAAATGGTGAAAACAATGGATTAAAGTTTTATGCTTTTGATCTTGTTTGAAAAGTAGGTGAACTGACTAATTTCCTGATGGGGAAGTTGCAGGTTCTTACTCAAACCTGATAGTGGAAAAGTTGAAATCAAAACCAAAACTATTCCAGCTCCCTCTCTGTCCATGGTAGCTGAGATGAGGGGCATCCACACTTATGAGGTCTCCTGATAAAGAGGAAAGACTAAGGGGTACCGAACCTTCCCACTCTGTAACCCACTCGAGTGAGATCTCACAGCAGCAGTCCTGGATGTGCAGAGCTCTGCACTGACCTTCCTCCAGGAAACAGAATTTCTTTGGGAGCTGGTGTAGGTTGTGTTTCTGGTGTCTCCCTGTCAGCAACATGGTTGATCACTGCTGATAAACAGCCGAACCATCAAGAAAGTTCCTTCTTTTTCTACTTTATGTCTGCTCATGTGAAGTCAGTTGAAAGCTTTCCTTGATCAAAGGCTGCTGGCAGAGGACTACAGGACTTTTATTATTTATTATTTATAGAGCATCACAAGTGTTACACAGTGGTTTGCAAAACATAAAACACCAGAGAGAAGAGCCATGCTGTGAGGGGGTGACAATTTAAATGAAATGTAAACATCATCATGGACAACAGTAAAACCCTTCAGAGGTAGAAATATGGGGTCTTTAATTTGGGGGGAATCTGGGCAGAAGCAGATTCTAAGAGGAATGCACCTACAGAAAACCCATGGCAGAATGCCAATTAACATGTATTCCACAGACCATGTATAATTTAATGCTCAGTGGACCTATAAAGTCAATGCAAATGAGAATGAAGTATTTCTCATTAAATTATCAAAGGTTTAAAAACGTATACTCTGTAATTTTTGTGAAGGTGCTGAAACAGTGTCATCATCATACTCATTTCTGGAGTATTTTATATTGGTAGAACACTTTAGGAAAGCAATTTAGTATTATGTATCTGTTAGGATTCTTATGTAAGACTTTAATCCTTTTGCAGTATTTATAACTTTAACATATTGCAGAAGACAGTACAGTACAATTCAGCCTTTATGTACAACACAGCATTGAACATCCTGTATTCCTATTATCAAGTGCATTTCTTCTCTCTGTTATATCACACTTCCAGGCAATTTATTCTAGTCCCCATGAGCTTTTATTCACCGCAATTTTTTTTGTAACACCCAATATGTCCCTATTATATCAAGAGGTATAGAAGTAGATTTCCTTTTAACCCTATATTTCAATTTCTAGGATCATACTCTAAAGAAATTAAACTAAAAGAAGAAAAAGTAATCCGTATAGATAAAGATATTCATAGCACTATTTATAGTATAAAAATATAAATAACCTGATATCAAGTGGAAGATTCAATAAGTAATTATGATACACTCAATTGATATAGTATTTTTATAGTATTTAAATAATGATTTTTGCAGATTATATAGTAATGTGTAAAGGATACTTAGACTATAATATTAACAAATAAAAGCGAAATATAAAATTAAATATCTAGGACTCTCCTGGTGGCACAGTGGTAAAGAATGTGCCAGCCAATGCAGGGGATATGGGTTCGAGGCCTGGTCCGGGAAGATCCCATGTGCTGCATAGCAACTAAGCCTGTGCACCACAACTACTGAGCCCACGTGCCACAACTACTGAAGCCTGTGTGCCTATAGCCTGTGCTCTGCAACAAGAGAAGCCACCACAATGAGAAGCCCACGCACCACAAGGAAGAGTAGCCCCTGCCTGCCACAACTAGAAAAAGCACACAAGAAGCAATGAAGACACAATGTAGCCAAAAATAAAAATAAATAAATAAAGAATTTTAAAAAGAATTAAATATCTAATGTTACTATAACCAAATCAGAAAAAAAAAATGGTCCAGACAAAGAAGAGAGAAGCCACTATAGTAACCTGCTAAATGTGGTCAGAGTAGGGTGGTGGGGTTACAGATGATTTGTTTTTGTTTCTCCATTATTTAATATTGCTTGATATGCTAATAAATGTGGGTTTTGCTAATATATTTTTGAAATGAAGGAAATAAAGGAAGTGTAAGTGACAGAATAAACATTGTGTGTCATCTTTTGTGTAAATCTCTACCTACAGTGCAAAGTTAATAAATCTTTTTATTTTTATTTATTTATTTATTTATTTATTTTGCGGTACGCGAGCCTCTCACTGTTGTGGCCTCTCCCGTTGCGGAGCACAGGCTCCGGATGCGCAGGCTCAGTGGCCATGGCTCATGGGCCTAGCCACTCCGCGGCATGTGGGATCTTCACAGACCGGGGCACGAACCCGTGTCCCCTGCATCGGCAGGCAGACTCTCAACCACTGCGCCACCAGGGAAGCCCAATAAATCTTTAAAATTGGTCAGAAAAACTATTCCAAGGCTTTCTGGACCACTGTCCATGCAAGAACTCTTTGTGGAACCCTATGGAGCAGACTTCTCTAGGGAAGGAATTTGATTTTTCCTATTTTATATTTATCTTAATATTTGTACCGAAAATAAAAAAGATGCCTGTTCCATAATAGCTACTTTAGGATTTTCTGTGTGGTACTTGTATAATCAAAAATCTATAGCACTAAAATGTCCCTATATAAAGAGATCTTGTGTTTAATAATACAACTGATGACAAAAATAAGAAGAAGGAAGTAGTGTAATGAAATTTGTAAGAAATAGTCAAGAAACATTCAAAATGAGATATGTATGTAGGGAAGCTTAGCCCAAGCTTCCTCCTATTAAGCTCCCAGGGGCTTGAAGAGGTATTGCTCAGATTCTGAATGACTAATCAATATTGGTCAATAATGATTCTATTTTGATGAAAACAGCACTGCATATTTCTATTTACTCTTCTGACATTTGATAGCACCTGGGCCTCTTTTGAAGTGCTATGTCCTGGGCAGAATGTGAATTTTGGAGACAGATAGATCTCAGCTCAAATCCCAGCATCACTACCACATACTGGCTGTGTGACCTTGGGCAGGTTACGATGATGTTTATGTAACACAGCGACTCACAAGAGGTAACAACAGCCCCTAGCTGGCTGCAGGAATCAGGGCAACAGCTTAAATATAAGGTGTTTTCTATTGTTGGTGAATCCCCTGCAGCCAGGTAGAAAGCTTCCTGGCCTCTCACATTGTCACTTTAGAAGTGGCAAGAACTGCCCATTGGTGGGAGCAATGTGGTTAATATGCAGCAAGAAAGTCTCCCCAGTGTCCCAGCAAGAATATTTCCACTACTCTGCTCTGAACTTCGACACTCCCCCACCTCCTGCCCCAACTTCACTCCGTTCTCAGCACCATCTGATTCTGTCCTCCTTTAAATCTTCAATCAGCCTCATTTATCAGGATCTCCATACACTTTCATATTTAAATCTACAGTGTTTCTTTGGAACAGACTTGTTTCACCCTTTGTTTTCATTGAAGTTAAATCCTCTAACTGACCTATTTCCACCTATCCATTCCCACATTTTCCTTAACAGATCCCACTTATCACCTCCCTGTGCTGCCATGCTCCCCTTGTAAGTTCCAGCCCTCCCATAAGCCCAGCCAGCCCCTTAGCTGGCATTTGGCAATAAATCTCACAAACCTATGCCAGGAACACATGTCTCTCTCTTCCTGGAAAGGGAAAAGCAATGAGCAGGCCAAAGGATGCTGATGTTGGTAACTGTGTGCTAATTATCAGCTAATAAATCAGTCCCCCCACCCCTTTCACATCACCCACAACCAACTTCTCAGCATGAGACAGTATTGCAAAGTGGATATGAGGTGAAGGCTCTGGCATCTGACTCCTCAGGTGAATCATGACAAAAAAATGTAAAATTCTTAGTGCCTGGAATTCGGTAAGCACTCATCAAATGTGAGCTATTGTAACATCTCCACATCCTCTACAAGGAAGCTGTGGCCAGCTGTTGTTTGACCTCCTCATGGAGGTCACTCAGTGCAGCTTCTAGGACCCTCTATCCTTCACAGTTCTCACCCTTCTTCTCCCCGCTTCTCTGAATTTCCCAGTTGACCTGACCAGAGGCTATTTACTGTTGTGGAATTCTAAACCTCTTAGAATGCGAAAAAGCTATGGGCCCATAATTTTGCATGTCACTTTTGGAGTTCACAAAACTTGTAAATACTATCTCTAGACCGCAAGTTTTTTTTTAACTTTTTATTTTATATATATTTTTATTTTATATTTTTAACACAATATTGATTAACAATATTGTGTTAGTTTCAGGTGTACAGCAAAGTGATTCAGTTATACATATAAATGTATCTATTCTTTTTCAAATTATTTTCCCATTTAGGTTGTTACATAATACTGAACAGAGTTTTCTGTGCTAAAGAAGATGTGGCACATATATACAATGGAATATTACTCAGTCATTAAAAAGAATGAAATAATGCCTTTTGCAGCAACATGGATGGACCTGGACCTCAAGTTAAGAGCCCTAGGTTTTAGGATTAATTTGTCAAGTGGAGATTTTTCTTTAAGTATTACAAATCACCATCATTTAAGTTATTAATATATCTCTGTTGGTATACGTATATTTTTACATAAAGTAAGGCATTTCCTTGATGGGGGCTAATCAAGTCAAATAAGCAAATCATTTTGATCTATACAGGCTGAATTGGATCAACTTGTAGAAGTGGTTTGCATTGCCCTCGAGGGCATCGACAGATAGCCAACCTAGATTCCAGCCCCCAGTGCTGTCTCTTACTGTGTTATCTGACAGTAAGAAGTGCCTAATTTCTCTGGTTTTTGTTTTTCCATCTATAGAATAAGATAATAATTCTAACAGTATGGGATCCCTCAAGTGGTTAATGACTAAATAAGATAATACTTATGAAGCCCTTACCATAGCACCTGGCACATTGTATGTTTTCAGTAAGTGTTAGCTACCATTAAATGGCAAGCCTATCTCCTTTTCCTGTTTAAAATCATTTGCATAATTTGACAATGCTGCAGATCTTGTGGAGTTGTGATAGCAAATAATGATTTGCCCAAAGCTTTTTAGATGGACAGGCACAAATCCAAGAACAATATCTTGGGTAGTGAAGTAAATCTCCTTCCATCCTTTCTGACCCCAAAAAGAAATCAATGGGCAAGGATAAATGTAACATTTGCTATATTTAGGGAAACTGACTTTGGGGACATTTTCTCTTCAGCCATAAATGCTTTAATACCTAAGTACTTAAAAATAAGCTGTCACCATTCTGTATTTGTTTAATGGCATTCTTAGGTTTCACCTTTGTATTAACAAGTCTTGTTGTGGGGAAGCTGCCTTTGAATAGCAGGATGGACCACAGTGCCATGCATGACATTTATTTACCCAGCTCTGGTCCATGGTAATAATTAATTTTATAATAAGATTTAGCTACTTTGCTAGGCAGAAATAAAATTTCATGTTTAGTGGCTTATTTCTTATTTAATTTACACTAATCACTGTTTTAAACAAAACACATGACATACAGAATGTGTTTTGTTTAAAAGCACATCATAGCATGTCAGCATGTGACATACACCAGAGACCCAGGGTCTTCAATCCCCCAGCTTCGAGGTGTAAGACATATACATTTTCTGAGTGAATCAATATTTCATACAGTGTGCCTGTGATTTATAAATAAATTAATCCATATGTGTTGAGGCTTTTCTTACTGTGATTTGCATTTATTTTCTAGCTCTAGATTCCTTAAAATTTGAATGAAGAAAGCCTCATTGGGACTTTCATTTTATTTGCAAGACCTAGAAAGAGCCAAGATATATCTTTCCGTGACTAGGAAGCAAACTTTTATTTCAGGAGAAATTACTTTACATCTAAATTAGCTTGTATCTCCAGAAATCTTGTCTCAGGTGTGATAAGCCATAAATAATTTCCAATGTCATGTTGGTAAAATTAAAAACCATGAAAAACTATTCGAAGCAATTTACAACTTGACAGAGGAAAGAGATTCTGTTTAAAGGGTAGTAAATTTTTCCTCCACTGAATTTAGACTAAGGTGCAGAGAGGATGAGAATTCGAAGAAAACAAAATAAAATTTTGTCCTTTCTTCCCTGGAACTTTAATATTCAGGTTGAGTGTATGCCCATTTTCCCAAGTGAAAAACCAGTTTCCACATCCTTTCAAACATTTTCTTTCCTTTGAATGATTTCAGGAACATTGTGAGGTCATTTTTTTGGATTTCTATTTCCTAATTTTTCTCATTTTGGTTTGTGCTTCGACATGGGTGCTAAACTACAGTATCTTTGGAGAAAAGCACCTTAAGGCTTATTGCAGGTTCTGGTCACATGGTAAATGTTCCTTTCTGGAGCCGGCAAACTGTTATCTTGACTCAAATGCTAAGCTTCTGTCACAAGCCATCCGTTCACATGGATGCCAGGCATGGCTGGACAGTGCCTCACAGTGAGCAATGTGGATCATATATCTGCCCTGAAAGAGAAATTTATTTGTCTTAGGTTTCTCCTGCCAACACTCGATTACAAGCCAGGCTCCTAACACTGCAGAGGCTCTCACCAGACAGGCAAGCAACCAGCTTAGACCAGACGCAAGAGGGAAGAGATATGGGAATATATGTATATGTATAGCTGATTCACTTTGTTATAAAGCAGAAACTAACACACCGTTGTAAAGCAATTATACTCCAGTAAAGATGTTTAAAAAAAAAAAAGAAATCAGTCTTTTATTCCAGTCTGCTCTTGCTGTTGGCATTTCTTCCATTCTTAATTATCACACTTGTCACCTAGACCCTGGTAGGATGAACGTCACATCCCATATCATGCTGCAGAACCATTTTCTGAGCAAATATCCTCTTGCAGACATCGGAAGTACAAAGAACAGGAAGGGGAAACATCAGCTAAGGGCAAGCGAGGGAAACAGCGTCTTGAGGTGAGCAAGGTAGGCTCTGCTAGCTCTTTCCTTGGGTCACTGAATCTTCCTGGGGAATTTAGGTCCACGAGCCTTTACATTTACTCTGCAGGGTGCAGTGTCAGCAGGAAGGTGTCCCATGTGACTCCCTGGGAGTCTTGGTCTAGTCTTGCAGTAATCTGCTCTTAAAGTTGTTAAAGTGGGTCAAAATGGCATGACAGCCAAAGTTGGCCAAAGAAAAACACAAGGTCTGAGTTTTAGTTGTCCACAGGCTACTTATCTCTATTTATTATTATACATGTATACATTTTATTGGAATATAGTTGATTTACAATACTGTGTTAGTTTCAGGTGCATGGCAAAGTGATTCAGTTATATATATATATTTTCAATTATAGTTTATTGAAGATATTGAATATAGTTCCTGTGTTATTCAGTAAATCCTTGTTGTTTATCTATTTTATGTATAGTAGTGTGTATCTGTTAATCCCATACTCCTAATTTATCCCTCACCTACCCCTTTCCCCTTTGGTAACCATAAGTTTGTTTTCTATGTCTGTGAGTCTGTTTCTGTTTTGTAAATAAATTCATTTGTATTATTTTTTAGATTCCACATGTAAGTGATATCATATGATATTTGTCTTTCTCTGTCTGACTTACTTCACTTAGTATGATAATCTCTAGGTCTATCCATGTTGCTGCAAATGGCATTATTTCATTCCTTTTTATGGCTGAGTAATATTCCATTGTGTGTGTGTGTGTGTATATATATATATATATACCACATCTTTTTTATCCATTCATCTGTTGGGTGGCACTTATGTTGCTTCCATGTCTTGGCTATTGTAAATATTATTTTATATTTTTATTTTTGCTGAGCTTTGTTTTCTTTTTATCTGTTCTGATCTCATGTTCCTCCCTATTTTGTTCACCTCAAGTAACTATTGTTACAAATCCCTAAACACATATAGCAACAGAATGTCCATGTTCACTGATCTGACATCTTGTTTTGAAGAAGACTATTTTTTAGAGCAGTTTTAGGTTCACAGCAAAATTAAGAGGAAGGTTCAGAGATTTCCCTTATGCCTCCTGCCCCCACACATGCATAGCCTACGCAGTTATCAACATCTTCCACTAGAGTGGTACATTTGTTATAGCTGATGACTTACATTGACATCATAATCACTCAAAGCTCATACTTTACATTACAGTGCACTCTTGGTGTTGTATATTCCATGGGTTTGGACAAATATATAATGACACATATTCACCATTGTATATCACACAGAGTATTTTCACTGCCCTAAATATCCTTGTGTTCTGCCTATTCATCCTTCTCCACCCCTGCAACCCCTGGCAACTGCTGTGACACCTCATTTTTTTATAGATTTCCATTCATAACTCATTGTGTATAACAAGAAGGATGTGTCACTTTTCAAAAAAATCCTCCCCAACCTCACAGAGTGAAGTAAGTCAGAAAGAGAAAAACAAATACCATATGCTAACACATATATATGGAATCTAAAAAAAAAAAAAAAAAGGTACTGATGAACCTAGTGGCAGGGCAGGAATAAAGATGTAGACATAGAGAATGGACTTGAGGACAAGGTGGAGAGGGGGAAGCTGGGGTGAAGTGAGAGTATCATCAACATATATACACTACCGAATGTAAAATAGATAGCTAGTGGGAAGCAGCAGCATAGCACAGGGAGATCAGCTCGGTGCTTTGCAATGACCTAGAGAGGGTGGGAGGGAGAGGGTGGGAGGGAGATGCAAGAGGGAGGGGATATGGGGATATATGTATGCATATGGCTGATTCTGTTTGTTGTACAACAGAAACTAACACAGTATTGTGAAGCAATTATACTCCAATAAAGATCTATTAAAAATAATATGGCTGTTTGTGTTTATTTATGACTTCATTCCTATTTTCTATGGCTGCAGGTCTTGTATCTTATTTTGCCGTACTGGGTAGAATTTTATGAGCCTGTCACTTCATTTTCTTTACTGGTTTTCTTGACTGTAATGGGAAATGAGCTAATATATAGCTAGAGGTACATTATTATGGGAATAGTTAGGACAAATTAATGGTGATTAACTAAGATCGTGTGATTCAAAGTTAAATTTGATGGTAAGTATTTTTGCCCCATGAAAATTTTTGTAATTAAAGCATGAAATATTAAATTGGCTATTAATGATATTCAGCTACCATGAATCTGGAAAGTGTCACGTTCATTCTGTAGTTTTACATATGCTTAATGGCTTTTACTAAGAAAAATTAAAATTATTAAAAAAATGTAATAATACATCCTTACATCTCCATGATACTTCAATATATCTTGACATATATATATTTATTCTCAATATCATTAAACCATTTTACTTTCTTGAAAAACAAGTGATATGTTTAATTAACAATATAATTCTTTAACAGGTGAGTGAACTAACTTCTGTTAAACCCTGATTCTTTCTAGCTATTTCACATACGCTATTTAATTTAATCCCATAGAAGCCCTGAATATTTATCTCTACTTTTTGGTTACTCTCATTTTCCAGAGGATGAAATTTGAGGCTTACAGAAGTTAAGCAAGGTAGAAGGCGGTAGGGCTAGGATCAAAATTCAAATCCACCTAGATCTTAAACCATTGCCTGAAAACTCATGTTCGTCACCTATGCTATTAATCAGGATTTGTGGTTTATTGTAATTGTAAATAAATTCATTTGGATTGGCTTGCAAATATTGTTTCATGGTTTGTCATGTCTGAATGTGGGGTCTATGGGTCTAGCTTTATGAAAAGTTCAGGTTGTTGAATCATTTACCTCTCCTGGCAGCCTAGAGGGATTAATTAGTTGTATCTGAGGGAAGAGCCTCTAGTAGTGTAACAGGCCGCTCAGGCACTGAGAAGGGAAGAGTAATTCAGAGGTTTGTGGTTTCAGGGAGATCAGAGAAGAGACAGGCTGATTTAGAGAAAAGGCAGAACAAGGAGATCGATGGCTCTGTGTTGTCATTTGGTAATTCAGAGAAATAACAAGGTCGTGTCTCTTGGTTTTTAAATATTGGGACTTGTTCTACTTGATTGAGAATAAACTTAGAGAGAACCAAAACAGAATAATTAAAATTGAATTAGGAAGATACAAAGAAGCAAAGAAATAGGACTGAAGGAAAATACAGTACTTCAAAATATTATCAGTAGTTATGTCTGGGAGTAGAAGGACAAATTATTTTTCTCTCTTTTTTTTTACTTATGGATTCTTTCTATTAAATATGCACTGTAAACACAATTTAGAAGAAAGTGCATTATTACTATCATTTTTTGGTAACATAGCATGATGATTTTTAAGTACTCTGGAAGCTAAGCCTGATTGAGTTTTAAAACTAGTTTTACAACTTATTAGCTTTGCAACATTGGACAAGTTATACACCCTCCCTGAGCATTAGTATTTTTACTTATTAAGTTACTACTGAGTACTATTTATTGAAAAAGTGACTGCTTTATAATTAATAAAATTACAATTATTATTTCTAGTGTCTAGAATGTGTTGTTAGTTATTAGTAGAATTATTTAGTTTTCTTCTTTTTATGAGTTAACAACTTTATTTTATTTTAAATAATTAATAATTAAAAGTGTGATATTTCCTAAAGATTTTTTCCCCTAAAGACACCCAGGTCGTAACTTCAAGTTTCCCCTCAGTACCACCCTGCAGCATCACAAACCAGCTACTGGCTGTGCATAGACAGCAGGGAAAGCTTAGATGAGGGAGAGCTCTTGCTCAGCCAGGATATTTCAAACCTTCAGTTGGTGACTGTAATACTGGGAAGCTGTAGGAACTGTATATCTGTGCTATCACCTCACCCATGTGGCCTCAGAAGTTCCATTTCTGTCTTAACTTTGTGAAACTCAGTAAGCATTCAATACATGTTTAAATATAAGACTTTGACTACGTGTAACCCAAATACATTCCAGGGTCCATGTGACCCACATTTGTCACAGTGTCACAGGAGAAGAAATACAGTCCTGCAACTAAAAGTAATAAAAGTGATTCCAGTCTTTACTTACTTCTCTCAAAGAACATCACTATTATCAGTCACAACACTGACATAGCACTAAAAAATCCATTTTTTTTGCTCAAGAGGAATTTCTCAAGACTTAATTTTTCTTAAAATTCTTTTCCCTATTCATCTTGCTCTTCCCCTCTCATATCCCAGGGCTTCCTCTAAGACTCTCCCACCCACAATATTCACCTTCTCTTGTCAAAACTGCCTCTCACCTTATACCAGTCAGGTTTCCCTTGTGTTCTCCCACCCCAACATTTTTATTCTTATTTTTCCTCTGGAGTAAACCATGGCCTTTTTGACTAAAAATATTCTAGTTTTCTCCTTTCCCACCCGCCACAACAATACGCCCATCTACTGAATATGACCAAGGGGCCTGAAGAGGATATGGAGAATAAAATAATCTGTATACCCATTACACATGACAGCTATATCATGTTTAAAACAAGCACAGGGATGCTCTAGTTTCCAAAGATATTTTATTATATTAAATGACTATATATGCAGCAAATTGCCTTAATCCCATTATACTTTTCTATCATCAATAGTACTAATAGGTACAATTAGTCAAACACCTACTATGAGCTAAGTATTGTATAACCTACTATGTTATCTATTCTTCATAACAAACTTCTGAGAGTTTAGCTAGCTTGCCTAAGGTGATATAGTAAGTGGTAGAATTAAGATTTAATCTGAAAAAAGAAAGGGATTTAATCTTGATCTCAGATCTACATAACTCCAAAGCCCATGAGATTACTCACTATACTATTTCTAAGTAATTATAAGAGTACAGCTTCTGGTTAAAGAAAATAATCATCCATGGTCCAAGACTGGATTAGTACCTGAGCTTATTAGCAGCTGGAAGACACTACGTTCTATTCCCTCATATAGAATGGAATTAATTTGATGATTTTATGGGTGCATAAACAAAGGCAAAAACAGAAGTGGATTGTGTTACATCTGTTATATCCGATTTCTCCTCTAAAGTTTTATGACTCTGATAAATTTCTGAAAAAGAGTGTTAAGGACAAAATGACAACACTCCTTTGTTGACTGCTTCAGATTTTCTAGTTCTGAATTTTACTTTTATGTGAAAAAAGCCTCCTTAGTCACAAATCCTAGAATATTTGAGCTCCTGGGTTTAGATGCAAGTATGTTTGAGCCCCTATTGCACAAGTTGGCTCTTGCTTTTGACACACTTTGAACATTTCCTTATGGGACAAGCATGTAGAACACAGACCTGTAAAACTCAATCATTCTGAGTCCAAAAACATGTGTGGAGGAGACCAACATCAAATGCATCAACATCTTTTTATTCATCCTTTCTGCCAGCTGCCACTAAAAGTTAACTTTGTTTTAGATTGCTGGCTGGTGTGTGTGTGTGTGTGTGTGTGTGTGTGTGTGTGTATAAATAAAGTATTTAATACGTACAGCCTGTCTTACTATCTATATAAAATGCATCAGCCTGGAAATCTTATAAGGATAAATCTTTCCCTCTAGATTTTGAAGCTATTTTTCTCTCTAATCTTGGCTGGAGGCATTGTGAAAATGGCTTCTTACCCAGTTCAGACCTACTCCTGTGGCCAACCATAGCAGAGAGTGGAAAGTGCATGGGGTATAAATTGCTGAAATAAAATGATTGAAAAGCTTTCAGGCCCCAAGGAAAAGCTGGCTTCTTTAGCTGGATATGAGTCAAAAGGCATGTCTTAATTGCTAAGACAATTCTTTCATCCCTGGTGAGTAAATATAGAGCCCACAAGACATTCTGTCTTGACCCACGGATTTCACCCAGCTGGTTCTAGCAACTCCAGGGAGACGATATAAGATTAACCCTAGGTGTTATAAACAGAGTCTGAGAGTTCTTAGCATGTTTCCACCTATGTTGACTGTGTTACAGCAGTGTGTCTGAGCTAAATCCAAGTTGATATACTGAACAGTAATGATTTACCATGGCAGCAAAATCTTTCACAGGCTGTCTTTCCACCAGCTAGTACCAGGCAAGGTTAGTCTTGTCTCTTCTTCTCTTTTCCTTTAGCTTCAAACAGCATAAGTTGTCTTCAAATATACTTGAGTTGTCATATTTTCTCTCACTCTAGTTACAGCTATCAGAACTTTTCACTGTGGCCTTTTCAGATTCTCGTCTTTCTTTGCCACAAATTAGAGCCACAGGTATTGCCTCTGTTTGTTTACTGTAGGAAGTAACCTCAAATTGTCTCAAAATATCTACTATTCCTCCAAAATGCTTTCTTGCCTATAAACCTTTCATATGATACCATCTAATTCTGTTGCTTCCTAGCAACAAGGCCTGGTGAGTTGAGGATGAATAGGCAATATTGATTAAGTAGGATGGGCCAAAGCTGATGACAGAGAGGAAAAGCCCTCTCTGTTACTTTTCCCCCACAACCTTGGGTTTGGACAGATAAATATATTAAATCTGAATTGCACTGTGTATTTGAAAAAAATTTTTGAGAGGATTTTTTTTTTTTGCCGTAAGCGGGCCTCTCACTGCTGCGGCCTCTCCCGCCGCGGAGCACAGGCCCCGGACGTGCAGGCCCAGCGGCCACGGCTCACGGGCCTAGCCGCTCCGCGGCATGCGGGACCCCCCCGGACCGGGGCACGAACTCGCATCCCCCGCACCGGCAGGCGGGCCCTCGACCACTGCACCACCAGGGGAGCCTTGAGAGGATATTTTTAACAGAGGGAAGACTACTCTTAAATATTAAGTTAGAAGGACTCAAACTCTAGCACCTATTGTATGAGGCCTTGATGGAAACCTAGACTTGACTTCTGCTTGGGTCAGTCCATGTTTCAGGAGTGTGTGTGTGTGTGTGTGTGTGTGTAACAGGTACAATGATAGACTAAAGAGTTGTAATTAGAGCAGAGTGACACAGAGAGGAGAAATCAAAGACCAATTCACATGTGGGATATTTGATTCAACTGGGAAAGAAGAGAAAACTGAGAAGTGAGCAATAAACCCAAGGAAAGCCGCCCAACTTCTGGGCCCATTAACATGTGATCAGTTTAATACACAAGTTAAAAATGTATTTCTTGTAATTACTTTTACAGTAAAGTTGAAGATGTTTTCATAAAATAAAAACTGTTACTCATACTTTCACAATTCCATCCAATTATTTTCATTCATAAATATTCCCTCCCAGTTTTCACCTCTATACATTGATTTTTACATAATGATCATAGTAGAAACAATTTGTGTTCTCTGTTCAATAAACATCATATCAAATGTGTTCCTTGCAGTCTAGTTCTCAAAATCATTTTCATTTTTAATCGCTACAGCTTAAGTGGTTGTTGGATATTTTTAGACTGTTTTGACTTGTAGCTATTATAACTAAAACTGCAGTAAACATATTCTTGAGCATAACTTGTCTTCTTTTTAATTCTTTACTTAAGATAAATCCACAGAAGCTAGTGTTTGGGTCAAAAGCATGAGTTTTCTGCTTACGGTTCTTGAAATTACTTGCCAAATCACTTTCCAAAAGAACAAAAGATAATGCCAATATACAAGTTTATATATTACAACTTTCACCATAATCCTATTATTGTGTTTTATAATTTAAAGGTAATTTTCAAGCTGAAGATTGCATCTCTACTTATTTAATATATTCTTTGTTTAGTTGTAAGGTAGAGTACATAAACTTATCATACTATTCA
This sequence comes from Delphinapterus leucas, assembly GCF_059928025.1. NCBI lineage: Eukaryota > Metazoa > Chordata > Mammalia > Artiodactyla > Monodontidae > Delphinapterus > Delphinapterus leucas. The sequence continues at coordinate 86,664,935 of NC_143135.1, read as the reverse complement.
TTTTTTATAAGATTTATTTCCTGGGATCATTTTGTTTTATTTTGTTAAATTTATTCTTTCTAGCTTTGTACTATCAGCCCAAATTTTAAAATCATCATCTATCATTCCCTCAAGTTTGGCAACTTACATTTAATAAACATTATTTCTTATGTCCTCATCCAAACTCTGGATTTAAAAACAAAATTAAAAACAAAACCTACCACTTACAAAACTCAGATCTTCCAACTCTACCTCTATTTCTGTCTTAGATTTATTTCTTATGATGTTTGTTTTTCTACTGAATTTACTTTATTTTATTTTTTTGTTTATTTTTGTAGTTCTAAACATTCCAAGAAAGTGTACCTAAGTGTGGGTTTATTTTGACTGCCTGGCACATAAAATTAACTTTATACATATTTATGTATAGATGATTTCCCAGAGTTAAAGGACATGAGTCTCCAGAATGAAAAAGCCCAAGTGCCCAAGAAAATGAATTGATTCTGTAGAGTTTTTTGTCTTTCTGTTCCGGGAAATTATCTCTATTATTTTTTTAAATACTTTCCTCATCTCCATTTTCTTAGTTCTCTCTTCCTGAAATTCCTGGATTAGGTCTCCTGGATTGATTTCCTGTTAACATCTTTTTTTTCCCCTCATATTCTGCCTTTGACTTTTTGCTCTACTTTCTGGGAGATTCTGATTTTAGCCTCTAAACCAATGGGAGATGCTAGCCTATAACCCAGACCCCTAATCAGGACTGAGACAGTCATCTGCCAGTGTTGGTGCTGAAGACGCTCAACAGAGTCCTACTCCAAGAGTTGCCCTCGCTGGCTTTCCTGAAAGCCATATAGCCCATCTTGGGGGCTGTCTGCATCCAGTGACTGGTCAATGTGGGTTATAAGTACCTGGCCTCTTGCCTCAGTTAAGACAATTCTAAAGGGTCATACCAGCTGAACAACCCCCTGAGGTCTCTACGGCAACTGCATCCATTGGACAAGTCAACTTCTCTCTCTGCTTAGTCCTGCTTCCTTCACTCCACAAACGTGTTTGTCCCAAAAGTTCTCCCCAGTCAACCTTCTGCTCACAAATTTCAGTTTCATTCAGTCTCATCAGGAAGCTGACCTATAACAAAACTCTTCTTTTGAATTTCCAATTTCTTAGCTTTCTCTTCCTAGGTATTAGATAACTTGGATTGATTTTTTTTTTGACTCTCATATCTGTTTTTACAGTTTGTCTTTTTGTTTTTATTTATGGGGGATTTCCTCAATTTTGTTTTTTAAATTCTTTTATTGAATTTTTTGCAATGTTTTATTTTCAAGAACTCCTATTTATTCTTTTTTTAAATAGTACTTTGCCCTTGTTTTATAAATTTTTTTGTATTGTTTTAGTTCTTATATGTTGTCTCCATTATGGCATTGTAACTCTCATATTGGAGATGTTTCTTGAGTGTTTTTTGACCCTCAGTTTTTGGAAGCAATGTACACATTTGTGGGTTTTGTTCCCTGGAAGGTTTTACTTTATAGAATGAAGAGGTGACCATTGTTATCATATACTTGCAAATGCCAGGAGTTTATTTTTCTCTGAGGCGTTTAATCTCCAGAGATGAATCCTCAGTCTTCAGACTAATGAATGGGATCTATAGTCAAGCATTCCAAAGAGGGAGTAATCAGAAGAGGGGAGTGTGTGTAGGTCTACATTTCTACATTCTGCATTTTAACTGTGCATCTCATTCAGCTTTTATTATTATTGCCTTTTCTCTTTCTGGATCACTATTAGGTTCCTGTGTTTTTTTTAAATAATAGCTTTACTGAAATATAATTCACATACCAAAAATTCACTCTTTTAAAGTGGACAATGAAGTATTCTTAGTATATTCACAGAACTGTACAACCATCACCACTGTCTAATTTCAGAACATTTTCATCACCTCTCCTCCAACCCCAACAAAAATATCCTGCACCCATTAGCAGTCAGCCTTATTCTGCCCTCTGGACAGCCTCTAACAACCACTGGTATACTTTCTGTTTGTATGGATTGGTCTATTCTGGGCATTTCATATAAATGGACACACAATTCATGACATTTTGTGTCATAGCTCTTTTCACTCAATTTTCAAGATTCATCCATGCTATAGCCTGTATCAGTACTTTATTTATTTATTCCATTATATAGCTATGCCATATTTTGTTTATCCACTTGTCGGTTGATATTTGGTTATTTCCACTTTGGGACTTTTATGAATAATATTGCTATGAATATTTGTGTACAAGTTTTTGTGTGAACATATATTTTCAGTTACTTTGGGTATGTAATATACCTAGGAAAGAATTGCTAGGTCACATGGTAACTCTATGTTTCATGTTTGGAGGAACTGCCAAACATTTTTCCAAAGTGGCTACACCATTGTACATTCCCACCTGCAATGTTTGAAGGTTCCAATTTCTCCACATCCTCATTGACATTTCTTATTTTCAGTCTTTTTGATTATAGCTATTTCATCATGGTTCTGATTTTCAGAACATCTCATGTGCTTATTGATCATTTTTATATCTTCTTTGGAGAAATGTCTGTTCAAAACTTGCTCGTTTTAAAATTAATTGCCTTTCTATTATTGAGTTGTAAGAGTCTTTTTCATATTTTGGCTGTGAGTCCTTATCATATATAAAATTTATTAAAATTTTCTCCCATTCTGTGCATTATCTTTTCATTTTCTTGATGCTGTCCTTTGAAGCACAAAATCTTTTAATTTTGATGATGTCAAGTTTACCTATTTTTGTAAATAGTGCTACAATGGACCTAATAGCTAGGACATGGAGGCAACTTAAATATCCATCAACAGAGGAATAGATAAAGAAAATGTGGTACATATATACAGTGGAATATTACTCAACAATAAAAAGGAACAAAATTGGGTCATTTGTGGAGATGTGGATGGACCTAGAGAATGTCATGCAGAGTGAGGTAAGTCAGAAAGACAAAAATAAATATCATATATTAATGCATATATGTGGAATCTAGAAAAAAAATGGTATAGGTGATCTTATTTGCAAAACAGAAATAGAGACACAGACATAGAGAACTAACATATGTACACCAAGGGGGGAAAGGGATGTGGGATGAATTGGGAGATTGGGATTGACATGTATACTATATATATATATATATATATATATATATATATTTAGCTGTACATGGGCCTCTCACTGTTGTGGCTTCTCCCGTTGTGGAGCACAGGCTCCGGACGTGCAGGCTCAGTGGCCACGGCTCATGGGCCCAGCCGCTCTGCGGCATGTGGGATTTTCCCGGACCGGGGCGTGAACCTGTGTCCCCTGCATCGACAGGCGGACTCTCAACCACTGTGCCACCAGGGAAGCCCAACATGTATACAATATTGATACTATGTATAAAATAGCTAATTAATGAGAACCTACTGTATAGCTCAGGGAACTCTCCTCTGTGGTGACCTAAATGGGGAGGAAGGGAATATATGTATACGTAAAGCTGATTCACTTTGCTGTACAGTAGAAACTAACACAACATTGTAAAGCAACTATACTCCAATAAAAATTAATTAATTTTTAAAAAGTTTACCTATTTTTTTCTTTTGTTTCTGTACTTTTGGTGTCATATCTAGGAAACCATTTCTTCTAGGAATTTTATAGTTTTAGATCTTACATTTGATCCATTTTGAGTTAATTTTTTTACATGTTGTGATGTAGCATTCCAACTTCATTCTTCTATTTGTGGATATCCAGTTGCCCCAGCACCATTTATTGAAAAGACTAATTCTTTCCTCCTTAAATTGTCTTGGCATCCTTGTCAAAAATTAATTGACCATAGGTATATAGATTTATTTCTGGACTTTCAATTCTATTCTATTGACGTAAATATCTATCCTTATACCAGCACCACATAGTCTTGATTGCTTTAGCTTTGTAGTAACTTTTGAAATGGAGATGTGGGAATTCTTCAACCTTATTCTTTTTCAAGTTTTTTTGGCTGTCCTAGATCCCTTGCATTTCCATATGAATTTTGGGTTCATCTTGTCATTTTCTGCAAAAATGGCAGCTTGGATTTTGATAAGGTTCTCATTGAATCTGTAGATAAATTTGGGGACTATTGCCATTTAAACAATATTAAGCTTTCCAGTACATGAACACTGGGTGTCTTTCCACTTATTTGGGTCTTCTTTAATTTTTTTCAATGATGTTCTGTAATTTTCAGTGTACAAGTCTTATACTTCTCTTGTTATTTTTTCTAAGTATTTTATTCTTCTTGATGCTAATTTAAATGAAACTGTTTTGGATTTTTTCAGTTTTGGATATTTTATTACTAGTGTGTAGAAACACAACTGATTTGTGCATATTGATCTTGTATCCAGCAACCTTGCTGAATTTATTATCTCTAATTGTTTTTTGGTAAGCTCTTTAGGGTTTTCTATATACAAGATCATGCCACCTACAAATAGAGAAATGCTTGCTTCTTTCTTTCCAATCTGGATGCCTCTTATTTCTTTTTATTGCCTAAATTGTTCTGACTAGGATCTCCAGTACAATGTTGAGTAGAAATGGCAAGAGTGGACCTCCTTGTCTCATTCTTCGTCTTAGGAATGCTTTCGGTCTTTTCTACCATTAAGTATGGTGTTAGATGTGTGTTTTTCATGGATGTCATTCATCAGGTTGAGGAAGTTTCTTTCTATTCCTAGTTTGATGTTTGTTTTACCACTGTATCTCATTCTTGCCCTAATACCTGGTGATACCAAAATCTATCAATGCCTAGAATTCTATGGGGCAAATGGAGCTCCCCTCAATTGTAGACTCTCCCTTATATGTTTTAGATTCTGCCCTGCCTATGGCAGTCACTATTAATATAATGTAGTGTTTATGTGGAAATGTGGGACTTCAAAAAAATCACAATTATTTATCAATTAGTACACATAACACACACTAAAAATAGACTCTCTTTTGTTCTTCCCCTTTTCTACAGTGTATTGACTTGATACATCATAGTTTATATAACTTACTGCCTTCCAAAACTAACTTAGTCATGACTCCCTTTTTAATTTGCTATTTTTTCATTCTTTTAACTTTTTATTCATTGTCTTACTTTTCCTCTTTTTTACACTCCCATTTTCTTTAGCCTGTTTTTTTTTTCTCAACATTTTTTCAGTTCAGTGGTTTCTGTTAAACCTAACATTAAAACAGAGCTCTGTGGAAATCTTCATCCTTCATCCTTCATGCACGTTATTGCATTCTAAGCTTGAAAGTCAAGACTTTTCTGGACTAGAAATCAGAAAGTGTGGTATTAAGACATGGCTCTGGCACTTAAATTTGTGATCATAGGTGAATCAAGATCCTCTGAGCTTGGCTTTTATTATCTATTTCATGTGGCAGTTGTAATAACTGAATGAGCTTTCATATACAAAGTTTCTATTACATTGCCTTGCATGATCCAGTGCTCCATTAAATTTTAACTTCCTTCCCTTTCCCAGCTACTAATATGCAAGATGGGTTTTGTTCTTCTATGCATCTCTCTCTCTCTACTGAGTCATAATGACAGAATTTAAATACATTAATTTACTGACTTACTGTTAATTTTCTTTGGCTTTTCTCCAGGGAACTTCAGAAGATACTCTACAGCTATAGCTCGCATAGGTAAGTGGCAATAATCTTGGGTTGGGAATGAATCACCATTTGGTGCATTTTTTCTTAGTCTTTAACACCTTATGGCTAACTATAAGCTCATTGTAGCCAGGGTTTTTTGGCGTGACTTAGAAACTCATTGTGAATATTCATCTTCTCACATTCCTTTTGTAAGGTCTGTTCACCTCAGGTTTAATCTTTGTGTTAAACAAGATCAAAATTATCATTGAGTCTCCAGCTTCCATGCTTATTCTCTTGGGAGCTCTGATCAAGACAAGACTTTCATAAGAGTAGTAGCTTAGTAGCTACAAGCAGGATCAGTGATAATGTGATTTCCTAGGTTTAAAATGTGTTTCAGCCTTTCCTATTCCACCAAAAGTCATTTTAGTCCTTTTATTAAAAATTAAAAGCAAACTTTTTTGTATTAAAAAATGCTAGAAAACATGAGTAATTATAATGAAGTGTGAATTTTTAAAAATCTACTCATAATTTTACTATCTAATACATAATAATCTTTTCAGATATTTTTCTATAGTTTTATACTTGATTCAGGTCAGTGAGTGGAAGCTTCATATGTCTGTGTGGACACCACCTAAATATGAAATATGTGTAATCAAATTGGCTGCCAAATATTCAGAAGATTTGGTAGAAGGGAGTGACAGCCTTATTTTTTACATGATTTTTAGTACATACGCAAACTAATAACTCACTACTGTATGGTGTGAATCAGGTTAGCTGTTTAAAATTCTTTCTTTTCTAACAATAATGTGTTGTTTATAACACATTTAATGGTTTCTCTTTAGTGTTTCTACAAAGTTCCTCTAAATAATAAATATTGTACTTGAGAATGTTTATAGCTAAATTCTAAGATTAAGTTAAATTTCACAAATGTGGCAAAGATCAGAACTGTGAGATAGGATATTTGCTGTCACTTTTGGAGGTTAACTTTGCAAGGTCAGGATATAACACACTATTTTGTTTCTCCAAAACACTCTCTTGCTAGTAGATGGATGGTGGGGCCTGATCTCTAAAAATAAAAAACTCTCTTGCAGGTGTAATGAAATGCCTCAATCTGATTTCATTGGACTACATCTTCCATTAAAATACTTTATTAGTCTTCAAAGCACAGCAAACTGTGGATATTATCATATACAAATTTTACATATCATGTATATGCATACTATTTTGAGCCTAATTTTAAGAAATACAAACACTTGGGACCATTTAGCTTTCTTCTTCACTAAGTTAAGACTTTTTAAACCACTTTTTAAATCCTTTGACTATTTCTTAGAGTTAGGTAGAAAACTGCTTTCTTATCTGCTCTGAACATTTAGAGTAGTGAGTCTCAACCTTGATTGCATGTTAGAATCATGGAGCTTTTTGAAATCCCAATGCCCAGGATATATCCCAGAATAATTAAATCAGAATTTCTGGACGTGAGACACAGGTATATTAATTTCTTAGGGCTGTCATAATAAATTACCTCAAGCTTGTTAACTTAAGCAATAGAAATGTATTCTCTCACAGTAGTCTGAAATCAAAGTGTTGGCAGGGCCATGCTCTTTCTCGAGGCTCTAGGGGAGGATCCTTCCTTGTTTCTCCTTATATTCTGATGGCTGCCAGTGATCCTTGGCATTCTTTGTTTTGTAGTTGCATCATTCCATCTGTTGTCATGTGGCCTTCTTCCCTGTGTCTCCTCTGTGTTTCTGTGTCCAAATCTCCCTCTCCTTTCTCTTATAAAACCACAGTTAGATTAAGGGCCTACTCTAACCCAATATGATCTCATCTTAACTGGATGACATCTGCAAAGACTGTATTTCAAATTAGGTCACATTCATGGGTAATAGAGGTTAGGAGTTCAGCACATATTTTGGGACGGACACAATTCAGCCCATCAGAGTAGGCATCAGTAGTTTTGTTTCCCCTGGGGATTCTACAGCTCAGTAGCTAATGCAGAGAGCTACTTCTTTCAGAAAAGTGCTTCTCAAACTTTAATAGGCATACAAATCACTTGAGGATCTTGTTAAAATGTAGATTCTGATACACAAGTTCTGAAGTGAGACCTGAAACCCTGCATTTCTCACAAACTCCTAAGTGGTGCCAGTGGTATGGTCCATACCACAAGGAGCAAGCACTCAGAATAAAGGCTTTGTAGGTTTCTTTGTAGCTCCACCTCTGGCTCCCCTTCTAGAGTCAGGAGCATCTATCTCGGTGTTAAAAGTCTTTGCAAGAAACTCCCATTAGGTTAAACATCTAGCTGAGGAAGGGATTAATTTTTCCTTCTGAATTACATGATCTAGCCCTTGCTTTAGCTCTTCTCTTTGTGGCAAAACTGAAATGTGAAAAAAGTAAAAGTGTAGACACACAATGAACATTCAGGGAACATACTTTTTAAATGAGTGAGAGTTTCCTGGCAACCACTTTTAAGTCACTCCATCTTCACTCTTCCTTTCCTCATCCATTCCCATAATAAAAATCAAGAACTTCCATTTAATTTTAAAGGGACTTTTATCCTCATGCTAAAATTCTAAAACACATTTAAACAGAACAAAATGCAGATTGACTAGAGATATAAATTGATACGGACAAGCCCTGCTGGGGTTGGTTTCACTTATCCTTCTAAAATAAATTTAAACTTCTCTAACTGGGATTAAAAATAACTAAGTGACATAACTTGCTGGGCACAACAAAGACATGAAATAAACTAATATTTTAACAGATGATTTTTTTTTCCTTTTGGATCACACATGCCATTTTTCTTTCATGTGACTCTTCTCTGCAATTTAACCAGAAATAATCTTGTGTTTATGAAAACAATATTGGCCAATTAAGGAGAAGTCACAAAATCTACTTAAGAGACCTGTGAAGGATGCTGCCACATGGTCCTTTTTAGTTAAGCTGAAATATAAGACTTACCAACATAAAGAGTTGAGGTTTTCTTTCCTAACTTTTTAATTTTGAAATGTGTCAAATCTACAATTTAATGAGTCGTACACTGAACACCCATATACATGTCAGCTAGATTCCTCTATTGTTAATATTTTGTCATATTTGCTGCAATATTCAAATCATCCAGCAAAAATTAAAATGGAAAGAGACAGATAAAAAGGCAAATATGACAAAATATAATATTCCAGCACACCCAAGAAATTTACCATATATAATAGTATTATCCAAAATACAGTCCATATGAAAAAAAAGTCTTTAGTTTTCCTCTTTATTTTCTATATAGCTGAGTTTCTCTTTTCTTTCTTTTGCTTCTTATTATTTAAAAAATTCAGGTTCCAACCAAGCATGTGCCATGGCATTAGTTCTTTACTTCCCTTTATTCTAGAAGAGTTACCTCTACCCTCCCACTTCTCACCCAGGTCTTTTATGACAGCGACATAAATCAAATGACATTGTGTTAAATGACATATGACATTGACATATGACAAATTTGGTCTGTGGGAGCCCCTTCAGGCCAGTTCCTGTCCTTTTGATATGTCCCCATAATTGAGCACTTCCTTACTTTTCGGCATATCCCAAGGCTGTATATTTGTTGCTGTTGTTGTTCTATACCTGAAATCAACTATTTATTTCTCCAAGGAGCTCTGGAGTGAAGAATGGTATTTAGAAATCAAGATCTGACTGCTAGGCATACTAACTGCAACCAAGCTTCATTGCCTCTAAGTCTTGTAAGTGGACAGAGCTGAAGAAATGTAATATAAATAAACATCAATATTAATAATTCATACCTTAATTTCATGTCTTTTCCTCACCTTTCCCCATTGCATGTTTCTGTTTTCCTACTGCTACAGTCAAAATTCTGGTTCCCCAAACATAAATGCATTTAAGTCATTAGTTCTGTCCTTTTTATTTTATTTTTTAAAAATTTTAACAGCTTTATTGATATACAATTCACATCTAATACAGTTCACCCATTCAAAGTGTACAGTTCAATGGCTTTTTATATTCAATATCTACTGAAGTGTGCAATAATCACCACAATTAATTTTACAACATTTTCATCACCCGTGAAAGGAAACCCTACATTCCTTAGTCACCCCCCTACCCTACTCGCCCATACCTCCCAGCCTTAGGCAACCAC